>NC_088230.1:35506875-35604375 GCF_036934945.1 Oncorhynchus masou masou
CCTCTGAACAGGCAGTTAACCCACTGTTCCTAGGCCGTCATTGAAAATACGAATTTGTTCTTAACTGACTTGCCTAGTAAAATAAATAAAAAATTAACACACACACATTTTTATCTCCCTTTTAATGCCGCCTGCAGACTGCCTACATATCCCAGAAGGTTAAGACTGATATATGACATCTCACTGTTTTCGTGCAGCGTGGAAAATAGCTGTCTAACGAGTGGTGTGATGTAACAGTGTTGTCCTTTGTTCCAGTGTTGTTGAGAACATTTTACCTGGCCAATTATTTCTGGTTATTTAACATGAGATATATGATCTCCCTTTGACAGCAGAGAGCAGATGCTTTTTGAGTTATAGCCAACAACATCCTTTATGTACATTGTCAGGTACTCGTTCAGTCTTTTCCTGTTGGCTTTTATAGCATGGCATTCCAAAATAATCTATTTCAGGTCTTGGGTAGAGAATAAAATGAGTCAAATGCTAGCTATGCTATTCCTAGGAATCAAGAGAGTCCATGGCATTCATTTGACAAATTTGGAGAAAACAATTCCCCGAATAATTTCACCATCAGAACAGAAGTTTAAGTGAAATCCACAGCTCTGCCTCTGAGCTGTAAAATTACCAGATGATTCAAATTCAAAAACACCCAGCGTTCTTTTGTTTTCCATTCCGCTGCCGGGTTCTGGAATGCAAATTACATTGTCTAGGGAACGGCGGAATACTATTAAAAAGAAGCATGGCACAGCATGACCTTCTAATAGTCAGACTGATGGAACCAAGTCAAGAAAACATTCTTAAACACTATTAGACAGTTAGACAACACCATGCAGTGTGGCTTGTGGCAACACATCTCTGGTTCTCAGAGCAGACTGACTCCAGCCCAAGGAATTGTCCAGGACACAGTCACGTCTTGGGTGAACACACTGATGGCTTTTTCTATTAGGTATTACAGGAAGTGGGGACGAGGGAAGAAGAGGAGGAGGGAGGGGTTAATAACTGAAAGACCTGTCCAGGTGGTCAACAACAGGTCTGATCCTCTCGTCAGACATACTTCAGGACAGTGAAGTGATGCTGAAGCAACAATGGGGTGATAGCGTGACCGACTGTGTTAGCCCGCTGGGCAACAATCTAGGCATTAGCTTCGGGAGCTAACGTAAATCTTCAGGTCCCAGATCATTTGATCTGCATGTCCAAGACAGGGGTGTACCCCAGTTGCCTGCTGCGGCTGGATACTGTACTGTACTAGTGGCGTTGTCAGGATATCTTTAACATACTGAACATACTGGAGGTCTACACACATGCCTGGGCTCTCTTCTCAGGCAGTGTAAGGTACTGTGTTTCTCCCCCTCTCCTCTCTATGGATGGTTTTCTATTGTAGTAGTGATTAGTTCAGGTTAATAGGAGCTGTTGGGGTTATGATCTCCAGTCAGACGGCACTTTGACCTGGATGTCCTCAGGCAAAGTCTCACCTTTTGGGGGGAAGGGGGGTCATATTAAGTCTCACCTTTTGGGGGGGTCATATTAAGTCTCACCTTTTGGGGGAAGGGGGTCATATTAAGTCTTTTTGGGGGGGGGGGGTTCTATATTAACTCTCACACTTTGGAGGGGAGGGAGAGGGGTTCTAAATTAACTCTCACCTTTTGGAAGGGGGTGTTCTATGTTAACTTACACCTTTTGGAAGGAGGGAGGGGGCGTGCTATACTGACTATCAAAATTTGGAGGGGGAGGGGGGGATTCTATATTAACTTTCACTCTTTTGGGGAGGGTTCTATATTAATTCTCACCCTTTGGAGGGTGGGGGTTCTAAATTAACTCCTACCCTTTGGAGGGGGGGGGGGTTCTATATTATCTCTCACCCTTTGGAGGAGGGGGGTTCTATATTATCTCTCACCCTTTGGAGGAGGGGGGTTCTATATTATCTCTCACCCTTTGGAGGAGGGGGGTTCTATATTATCTCTCACCCTTTGGAGGAGGGGGGTTCTATATTATCTCTCACGCTTTGGAGGAGGGGGTTCTATATTATCTCTCACGCTTTGGAGGAGGGGGTTCTATATTATCTCTCACCCTTTGGAGGAGGGGGGTTCTATATTATCTCTCACCCTTTGGAGGAGGGGGGTTCTATATTATCTCTCACCCTTTGGAGGAGGGGGGGGTTCTATATTATCTCTCACCCTTTGGAGGAGGGGGGGTTCTATATTATCTCTCACCCTTTGGAGGAGGGGGTTCTATATTATCTCTCACCCTTTGGAGGAGGGGGTTCTATATTAACTCTCACCCTTTAGAGGAGGGAGGGGGTTCTATATTAACTCTCACCCTTTGGGTTCTATATTATCTCTCACCCTTTGGAGGAGGAGGGGGGTTCTATATTAGCTCTCACCCTTTGGAGGAGGGGGGGGTTCTATATTATCTCTCACACTTTGGAGGAGGGGGTTCTACATTAACTCTCATCCTTTGGGTTCTATATTATCTCTCACCCTTTGGAGGAGGGGGTTCTATATTATCTCTCACCCTTTGGAGGAGGGGGGTTCTATATTATCTCTCACCCTTTGGAGGAGGGGGTTCTATATTAGCTCTCACCCTTTGGAGGAGGGGGGTTCTATATTATCTCTCACCCTTTGGAGGAGGGGGGTTCTATATTAACTCTCATCCTTTGGGTTCTATATTATCTCTCACCCTTTGGAGGAGGGGGGGTTCTATATTATCTCTCACCCTTTGGAGGAGGGGGGGGTTCTATATTATCTCTCACCCTTTGGAGGAGGTGGGGGTTCTATATTAACTCTCACCCTTTGGTAGAGGGGGGTTCTATATTAGCTCTCACCCTTTGGAGGAGGGGGGTTCTATAGTAGCTCTCACCCTTTGGAGGGGGGGTTCTATATTATCTCTCACCCTTTGGAGGAGGGGGGTTCTATATTAGCTCTCACCCTTTGGAGGAGGGGGGTTCTATATTAGCTCTCACCCTTTGGAGGAGGGGGGTTCTATATTATCTCTCACCCTTTGGAGGAGGGGGGTTCTATATTAGCTCTAGCCCTTTGGAGGAGGGGGGGTTCTATATTATCTCTCACCCTTTGGAGGATGGGGGTTCTATATTAACTCATCCTTTGGGTTCTATATTATCTCTCACCCTTTGGAGGAGGAGGGGGGTTCTATATTATCTCTCACCCTTTGGAGGAGGGGGGGTTCTATAGTAGCTCTCACCCTTTGGAGGAGGGGGGTTCTATATTAGCTCTCACCCTTTGGAGGGGAGGGAGAGGGGTTCTAAATTAACTCTCACCTTTTGGAAGGGGGTGTTCTATATTAACTTACACCTTTTGGAAGGAGGGAGGGGGGTTCTATACTGACTATCAAAATTTGGAGGGGAGGGGGATTCTATATTAACTTTCACTCTTTTGGGGAGGGTTCTATATTAATTCTCACCCTTTGGAGGGTGGGGGTTCTAAATTAACTCCTACCTTTTGGAGGGGGGTTCTATATTATCTCTCACCCTTTGGAGGAGGGGGTTCTATATTATCTCTCACCCTTTGGAGGAGGGGGTTCTATATTATCTCTCACGCTTTGGAGGAGGGGGTTCTATATTATCTCTCACCCTTTGGAGGAGGGGGGTTCTATATTATCTCTCACCCTTTGGAGGAGGGGGGTTCTATATTATCTCTCACCCTTTGGGGGGGGGTTCTATATTATCTCTCACCCTTTGGAGGAGGGGGGGTTCTATATTAGCTCTCACCCTTTGGAGGAGGGGGGTTCTATATTATCTCTCACCCTTTGGAGGAGGGGGGTTCTATATTAACTCTCATCCTTTGGGTTCTATATTATCTCTCACCCTTTGGAGGAGGAGGGGGGTTCTATATTAGCTCTCACCCTTTGGAGAAGGGGGGTTCTATATTATCTCTCACCCTTTGGAGGAGGGGGTTCTACATTAACTCTCATCCTTTGGGTTATATATTATCTCTCACCCTTTGGAGGAGGGGGGGTTCTATATTATCTCTCACCCTTTGGAGGAGGGGGGGGGTTCTATATTATCTCTCACCCTTTGGAGGAGGGGGGTTCTATATTATCTCTCACCCTTTGGAGGAGGTGGGGGTTCTATATTATCTCTCACCCTTTGGAGGAGGGGGTTCTATATTAACTCTCATCCTTTGGGTTCTATATTATCTCTCACCCTTTGGAGGAGGAGGGGGTTCTATATTAGCTCTCACCCTTTGGAGGAGGGGGGGTTCTATATTATCTCTCACACTTTGGAGGATGGGGGTTCTATATTATCTCTCATCCTTTGGGTTCTATATTATCTCTCACCCTTTGGAGGAGGGGGGTTCTATATTAGCTCTCACCCTTTGGAGGGGGGGTTCTATATTATCTCTCACCCTTTGGAGGAGGGGGTTCTATATTATCTCTCACCCTTTGGAGGATGGGGGTTCTATATTATCTCTCACCCTTTGGAGGAGGGGGTTCTATATTAACTCTCATCCTTTGGGTTCTATATTATCTCTCACCCTTTGGAGGAGGGGGGTTCTATATTATCTCTCACCCTTTGGAGGAGGGGGGGGTTCCATATTAGCTCACCCTTTGGAGGAGGTGGGGGGTTCTATATTAACTCTCACCCTTTGGAGGAGGGGGTTCTATATTAGCTCTCACCCTTTGGAGGAGGGGGGTTCTATAGTAGCTCTCACCCTTTGGAGGGGGGGTTCTATATTAGCTCTCACCCTTTGGAGGGGGGTTCTATATTATCTCTCACCCTTTGGAGGACGGGGGTTCTATATTAGCTCTCACCCTTTGGAGGAGGGGGGTTCTATATTGTCTCTCACCCTTTGGAGGAGGGGGTTCTATATTAACTCTCATCCTTTGGGTTCTATATTATCTCTCACCCTTTGGAGGAGGGGGGTTCTATATTATCTCTCACCCTTTGGAGGAGGGGGTTCTATATTATCTCTCACCCTTTGGAGGAGGGGGGTTCTATATTAATTCTCATCCTTTGGGTTCTATATTATCTCTCACCCTTTGGAGGAGGGGGGTTCTATAGTATCAAAATCAAATCAAATTTATTTATATAGCCCTTCGTACATCAGCTGATATCTCAAAGTGCTTACAGAAACCCAGCCTAAAACCCCAAACAGCAAGCAATGGGTGTAGAATATTAGGAAAACTCCCTAGAAAAGCCAAAACCTAGGAAGAAACCTAGAGAGGAACCAGGCTATATGGGGTGGCCAGTCCCTTCTGGCTTGGAGGAGAGATTATAACAGAACATGGCCAAGATGTTCAAATGTTCATAAATGACCAGCTTTGGGAGGAGGGGGAACAGTTGAAACTGGAGCAGCACACGGCCAGGTGGAGGGGGGGAGTCATCATGTCAAGTATAGGGCCGCGGTTTGAAACTGGAGCAGTAGCTCTCACCCTTTGGAGGAGGGGGTTCTATATTTGCTCTCACCCTTTGGAGGAGGGGGTTCTATATTAGCTCTCACCCTTTGGAGGAGGGGGGTTCTATATTAGCTCTCACCCTTTGGAGGAGGAGGTGGGTTCTATATTAGCTCTCACCCTTTGGAGGAGGGGGGGTTCTATATTATCTCTCACCCTTTGGAGGAGGAGGGGGGTTCTATATTAGCTCACCCTTTGGAGGAGGGGGGTTCTATATTAGCTCTCACCCTTTGGAGGGGGGGTTCTATATTATCTCTCACCCTTTGGAGGAGGGGGGTTCTATATTAGCTCTCACCCTTTGGAGGAGGGGGGGTTCTATATTGTCTCTCACCCTTTGGAGGAGGGGGGTTCTATATTAACTCTCATCCTTTGGGTTCTATATTATCTCTCACCCTTTGGAGGAGGGGGGTTCTATATTATCTCTCACCCTTTGGAGGAGGGGGGTTCTATATTAACCCTCATCCTTTGGGTTATATATTATCTCTCACCCTTTGGAGGAGGAGGGGGTTCAATATTATCTCTCACCCTTTGGAGGAGGGGGTTCTATATTAATTCTCATCCTTTGGGTTCTATATTATCTCTCACCCTTTGGAGGAGGGGGGTTCTATAGTAGCTCTCACCCTTTGGAGGAGGGGGGGTTCTATATTATCACCCTTTGGAGGAGGGGGTTCTATATTAGCTCTCACCCTTTGGAGGAGGGGGGTTCTATATTAGCTCTCACCCTTTGGAGGGGGAGGGGGTTCTATATTAGCTCTCACCCTTTGGAGGAGGGGGGGTTCTATATTATCTCTCACCCTTTGGAGGAGGAGGGGGTTCTATATTAGCTCACCCTTTGGAGGAGGGGGTTCTATATTAGCTCTCACCCTTTGGAGGAGGGGGGTTCTATATTATCTCTCACCCTTTGGAGGAGGAGGGGGGTTCTATATTAGCTCTCACCCTTTGGAGGAGGAGGGGGTTCTATATTGTCTCTCACCCTTTGGAGGAGGGGGGTTCTATATTCTCTCATCCTTGGAGGAGGAGGGGGTTCTATATTATCTCTCACCCTTTGGAGGAGGGGGTTCTATATTATCTCTCACCCTTTGGAGGAGGGGGTTCTATATTAACCCTCATCCTTTGGGTTATATATTATCTCTCACCCTTTGGAGGAGGGGGGTTCTATATTATCTCTCACCCTTTGGAGGAGGGGGGGGTTCTATATTATCTCTCACCCTTTGGAGGAGGTGGGGGTTCTATATTAACTCTCACCCTTTGGAGGAGGGGGTTCTATATTAGCTCTCACCCTTTGGAGGAGGGGGTTCTATATTATCTCTCACCCTTTGGAGGAGGAGGGGGTTCTATATTAGCTCTCACCCTTTGGAGGAGGGGGTTCTATATTATCTCTCACCCTTTGGAGGAGGAGGGGGGTTCTATATTAGCTCACCCTTTGGAGGAGGGGGTTCTATATTAGCTCTCACCCTTTGGAGGAGGGGGTTCTATATTAGCTCACCCTTTGGAGGAGGGGGTTCTATATTAGCTCTCACCCTTTGGAGGAGGAGGTGGGTTCTATATTAGCTCTCACCCTTTGGAGGAGGGGGGTTCTATATTATCTCTCACCCTTTGGAGGAGGAGGGGGGTTCTATATTAGCTCACCCTTTGGAGGGGGGGGTTCTATATTATCTCTCACCCTTTGGAGGAGGGGGGTTCTATATTAGCTCTCACAATTTGGAGGAGGGGGTTCTATATTATCTCTCACCCTTTGGAGGAGGGGGGTTCTATATTAACTCTCATCCTTTGGGTTCTATATTATCTCTCACCCTTTGGAGGAGGAAGGGGGTTCTATATTATCTCTCACCCTTTGGAGAAGGGGGGTTCTATATTATCTCTCACCCTTTGGAGGAGGGGGGTTCTATATTAACTCTCACACTTTGAAGAGAGGGGGGGGTTCTATATTATCTCTCACCCTTTGGAGGAGGGGGTTCTATATTAGCTCTCACCCTTTGGAGGAGGGGGGTTCTATATTAGCTCTCACCCTTTGGAGGGGGGATGTTCTATATTATCTCTCACCCTTTGGAGGAGGAGGGGGGTTCTATATTAGCCCTCACCCTTTGGAGGAGGGGGGTTCTATATTATCTCTCACCCTTTGGAGGAGGGGAGGGTTCTATATTAGCTCTCACCCTTTGGAGGAGGGGGTTCTATATTAACTCTCACCCTTTAGAGGAGGGAGGGGTTCTATATTAACTCTCACCCTTTGGAGGAGGGGGGTTCTATATTAACTCTCACCCTTTGGAGGAGGGGGGTTCTATATTAACTCTCACCTTTTGGAGGGGTGTTCTATATTAACTCTGACTTTTTAGAGGGGGGTTCTATATTAACTCTCACCCTTTGGAGGACTAAACATATTAACTCTCACCCTTTAGAGGGGGGTTCTATATTAACTCTCACCTTTTAGAGGGTGGGTTCTACATTAACTCTTATCCTTTTGAAAGGGGGTGCTATATTAACTCTCACCTTTAGACTAAAACACTACATTAACTCTTACCCAGTTTTGAAAGGGGAGTGATCATATTAACTCTCACCTTTTAGAGGGGGTCCTGAAACACTGATCAAACTCTTACCCTTTTGAAAAGTGCTATATTAACTCTCAACTTTTCCAGTCCTAAAACACTGATTTTACCTCTCTCCTCTCCTCTAGTCCTAAAACACTGATCAAACCTCTCTCCTGTAGTACTAAAACACTGATCAAATCTCTCTCCTCCAGTCCTACAACACTGATCAAACCTCTCTCCTCTCCTCTAGTCCTGAAACACTGATCAAACCTCTCTCCTCCAGTACTAAAACACTGATCAAATCTCTCTCCTCCAGTCCTGAAACACTGATAAAACCTCTCCTCTCCTCTTGTCCTGAAACACTGATTAAACCTCTCTCCTCTCCTCTAGTCCTGAAACACTGATTAAACCTCTCTCCTCTAGTCCTGAAACACTGATCAAACCTCTCTCCTCCAGTACTAAAACACTGATTAAATCTCTCTCCTCCAGTCCTGAAACACTGATCAAACCTCTCTCTTCTCCTCTAGTCCTGAAACACTGATTAAACCTCTATCCTCTAGTCCTGAAACACTGATTAAACCTCTCTCCTCTAGTCCTGAAACACTGATCAAACCTCTCTCCTCTCCTCTAGTCCTGAAACACTGATCAAACCTCTCTCCTCTCCTCCAGTCCTAAAACACTGATTAAACCTCTCTCCTCTCCTCTAGTCCTGAAACACTGATCAAACCTCACTCCTCCAGTACTAAAACACTGATTAAATCTCTCTCCTCCAGTCCTGAAACACTGATAAAACCTCTCTCCTCTCCTCTTGTCCTGAAACACTGATTGAACCTCTCCTCTCCTCTAGTCCTGAAACACTGATTAAACCTCTCGCCTCTTCACGTGTAGTCCTAAAACACTGATCTACAGTGTTTCTTCACATCAATGGTGAGTACTTTTGCTGGGTGAGTATTTTTGCTGGGGCAATGGAACCAATGGCACAGTCCCAAAAGTACAAGCCATGCCCATCTGGCACTCCAGGTCAGGCGCAATGAAACACTGAACGTTTGTAAAAGAAAACAAGTATGATTTGAATCCAGGTCTGGAGCGTAACAGGAGCATAGAGGACTATGGCTTTGCTGTATGATCCATTACCCTCCAGAGAGGAGTGGGTTGTCTCTCTGCTAGCACAGGGTCAGGTCAGGGCCTGCTGGTAGGTATGTATGATCCATTACCCTCGAGAGAGGAGTGGGTTGTCTCTCTGCTAGCACAGGGTCAGGTCAGGGCCTGCTGGTAGGTATGTATGATCCATTACCCTCGAGAGAGGAGTGGGTTGTCTCTCTGCTAGCACAGGGTCAGGTCAGGGCCTGCTGGTAGGTATGTATGATCCATTACCCTCCAGAGAGGAGTGGGTTCTCTCTCTGCTAGCACAGGGTCAGGTCAGGGCCTGCTGGTAGGTATGTATGATCCATTACCCTCCAGAGAGGAGTGGGTTCTCTCTCTGCTAGCACAGGGTCAGGTCTGGGCCTGCTGGTAGGTATGTATGATCCATTACCCTCCAGAGAGGAGTTTGTTCTCTCTCTGCTAGCACAGGGTCAGGTCAGGGCCTGCTGGTAGGTATGTATGATCCATTACCCTCCAGAGAGGAGTGGGTTCTCTCTCTGCTAGCACAGGGTCAGGTCAGGGCCCGCTGGTAGGGTGAATCCGTACATCAGAGTAGAGGAGACAAAAGGCACGGCAGAGTTGGTAACCTGTCATAAAGAGTTACTCACTGGTTTCCTGGATGCCTATCATTAGTTAGGTACAGCCTGTACCTGTTACTGGCTGAGGTTCACATGCAGGGCATCGAAACACCAAGCCTGGCTGTGAGGGTTACAAGCAATTATCAACATGCAGAGAGAGAGAGAGAGAGAGAGAGAGAGAGAGAGAGAGAGACTTGGTAGCAGTAGCAGTATTAATAGCAGTAGCAGTAGTAGCAGCAGCAGTAGCAGTAGTAGTAGCAGTAGTAGTATAATTAACAGTAGCAGTAGTAGAATTGTTAGCAGTAGCAATATTAATAGCAGCAGTAGCAGTAGTAGCAGTAGCGGCAGTAGTAGCAGTAGTAGCAGTAGCAGTAGTAGTAGCAGTAGCAGTAGTAGCAGCAGTAGTAGCAGCAGTAGTAGCAGTAGCAGTAGTGGCAGTAGCAGTAGCAGCAGCAGTAGCAGTAGCAGTAGCAGTAGTAGTAGCAGTAGCAGTAGTAGCAGCAGTAGTAGCAGCAGTAGTAGCAGTAGCAGTAGTAGCAGTAGTAGCAGCAGTAGTAGCAGTAGCAGTAGTGGCAGTAGCAGTAGCAGCAGTAGTAGCAGCAGTAGTAGCAGTAGTAGTAGCAGTAGTAGCAGCAGTAGTAGCAGTAGTAGCAGCAGTAGTAGCAGTAGCAGTAGTAGTAGCAGTAGCAGTAGCAGTAGTAGCAGTAGTGGCAGTAGCAGTAGCAGCAGCAGTAGCAGTAGTAGTAGCAGTAGCAGTAGTGGCAGTAGCAGTAGCAGTAGTAGTAGCAGTAGCAGTAGTGGCAGTAGCAGTAGCAGCAGCAGTAGCAGTAGCAGTAGTAGCTCAATGATCTGAATGCTTAATAATTCCTCTCTGTGTGTTGTTCCAAACACACTCCATTCCACAGTATCTGAACCTGCGTACTTTGTCAACACTAAACACTGAATCACGAGCATGCTGTTACACGTTTCTGGTCAAAGAAACATACAAATAAACCCGCGTCACCAATCCAATATATTGCTGCTAGCTCTGCCTCCATCCCAAATGGCTCCCTTTTCCCTACATAATGCACTACATGGTCAGGTCAAGCTGGGACCGAGAGACTGAAAAACAGCTTCTGTCTCTAGGACATCAGGCTTTTAAATAGCCATCACTAGCCGGCTTCCACCCGGTTACTCAACCCTGGACCTCAGAGGCTGCTGCCCTACAGTCATGGCCAAAAGTTTTGAGAATGACACAAATAATAATTTTCACAGTCTGCTGCCTCAGTTTGTATGATAACAAATTGCATATACTCCAGAATGGTATGAAGATTGATCAGATGAATTGCAATTAATTGCAAAGTCCCTCTTTGCCATGCAAATGAAATGAATCCCCCCCAAAAAAATTCCACTGCATTTCAGCTCTGCCACAAAAGGACCAGCTGACATCATGTCAGTGATTCTCTCGTTAACACAGGTGTGAGTGTTGACGAGGACAAGGCTGGAGATCACTCTATCATGCTGATTGAGTTTGAATAACAGACTGGAAGCTTCAAAAGGAGGGTGGTGCTTGGAATCATTGTTCTTCCTCTGTCAATCATGGTTACCTGCAAGGAAACACGTGCTGTCATCATTGCTTTGCACAAAAAGGGCTTCACAGGCAAGGATATTGCTGCCAGTAAGATTGCACCGAAATCAACCATTTATCGGATCATCAAGAACTTCAAGAAGAGCGGTTCAATTGTTGTGAAGAAGGCTTCAGGACGCCCAAGAATGTCCAGCAAGGACCGTCTCCTAAAGTTGATTCAGCTGCGGGATCGGGGCACCACCAGTACAGCGCTTGCTCAGGAATGGCAGCAGGCAGGTGTGAGTGCATCTGCATGCACAGTGAGGTGAAGACTTTTGGAGGATGGCCTGGTGTCAAGAAGGGCAGCAAAGAAGCCACTTCTCTCCAGGAAAAACATCAGGGACAGACTGATGTTCTGCAAAAGGTACAGGGATTCGACTACTGAGGACTGGGGTTAAGTCATTTTCTCTGATGAATCCCCTTTCCGATTGTTTGGGGCATCCGGAAAAAAGCTTGTCTGGAGAAGACAAGGTGAGCGCTACCATCAGTCCTGTGTCATGCCAACAGTAAAGCATCCTGAGACCATTCGTGTGTGGGGTTGCTTCTCAGCCAAGGGAGTGGGCTCACTCACAATTTTGCCTAAGAACACAGCCAGGAATAAAGAATGGTACCAACACATCCTCTGAGAGCAACTTCTCCCAACCATCCAGGAACAGTTTGGTGACGAACAATACCTTTTCCAGAATAATGGGGCACCTTGCCATAAGGCAAAAGTGATAACTAAATGGCTTGGGGAACAAAATATCGATATTTTGGGTCCATGGCCAGGAAACTCCCCAGACCTGAATCCCATTGAGAACTTGTGGTCAATCCTCAAGAGACGGGTGGACAAACAAAACCACACAAATTCTGACAAACTCCAAGCATTGATTATGCAAGAATGGGCTGCCATCAGTCAGGATGTGGCCCAGAAGTTAATTGACAGCATGCCAGGGTGGATTGCAGAGGTCTTGAAAAAGAAGGGTCAACACTGCAAATAATGACTCTTTGCATCAACTTCATCTAATTGTCAATAAAAGCCTTTGACACGTATGATATGCTAGTTATTATACTTCAGTATCCATAGTAACATCTGACAAAAATATCTAAAGACACTGAAGCAGCAAACTTTGTGAAAATTCTCAAACCTTTTGGCCACGACTGTAGACTTGGAGTCACTAGCCACTTTAATAATGGAACACTAGTCACTTTAACAATGTTTACATACTGCTTTACTCATCTCATATGTACATACTGTATTCTATTCTACTGTATTTTAGTCAATGTCACTCCGACATTGCTCGTCCTAATATTTATTTCACGTTTAGATTTGTGTGTATTGTTGTGAATTGTTAGATATTACTGCACTGTGGAGCTAGGAACACAAGCATTTTGCTACACCCGCAATAACATCTGCTCAATATGTGTATGTGAACAATAAAATTTGATTTGATTTTGATTTGGGAGTAAAGGGCCAACAGTAGATGGACTTCATGCCAATTTGGATCACTGTCTTGCATGCCAAGGGGGAATGGGAGTGTGTACGCATGTCCTCACATTCACCAACACCTCCTCTAGCAGGTCCCGCTCAGAAAAATCTTCATTGATGCCTCACACTTTTGAATGGAAACATGACTCCCCATGACAATGTGACTGGACAATGTTGTTGTCGTGACTCCCTGTGACAATGTGACAGGACAATGCTGTTGTCATCAAAGTTGTAGCACACTGCCACACTACACATACAATACTGGAGCATTTACATTATCCAAACTACTGTCCAGTACTGCCTCAGGACGTAAACAGCCTCAGGACGTAAACAGTCTCAGGTAGTAAACAGCCTCAGGTAGTAAACAGTCTCAGGTAGTAAACAGTCTCAGGTAGTAAACAGTCTCAGGTAGTAAACAGTCTCAGGTAGTAAACAGTCTCAGGTAGTAAACAGTCTCAGGTAGTAAACAGTCTCAGGTAGTAAACAGCCTCAGGTAGTAAACAGCCTCAGGACGTAAACAGCCTCAGGACGTAAACAGTCTCAGGTAGTAAACAGTCTCAGGTAGTAAACAGTCTCAGGTAGTAAACAGTCTCAGGTAGTAAACAGTCTCAGGTAGTAAACAGTCTCAGGTAGTAAACAGTCTCAGGTAGTAAACAGTCTCAGGTAGTAAACAGCCTCAGGTAGTAAACAGCCTCAGGTAGTAAACAGTCTCAGGACGTAAACAGCCTCAGGTAGTAAACAGCCTCAGGTAGTAAACAGCCTCAGGTAGTAAACAGCCTCAGGTAGTAAACAGTCTCAGGTAGTAAACAGTCTCAGGTAGTAAACAGCCTCAGGTAGTAAACAGCCTCAGGTAGTAAACAGCCTCAGGTAGTAAACAGCCTCAGGTAGTAAACAGCCTCAGGTAGTAAACAGTCTCAGGACGTAAACAGCCTCAGGTAGTAAACAGCCTCAGGTAGTAAACAGCCTCAGGTAGTAAACAGCCTCAGGTAGTAAACAGTCTCAGGTAGTAAACAGCCTCAGGACGTAAACAGCCTCAGGTAGTAAACAGTCTCAGGTAGTAAACAGCCTCAGGTAGTAAACAGCCTCAGGTAGTAAACAGCCTCAGGTAGTAAACAGCCTCAGGTAGTAAACAGGCCAACTGGACTCTGGACTCTCTGACCAGAGACGGAAAGAAGACAAATTGTTGTTGCGCGAATTGTGCAAATGATTCAATAATTTGTCAAGACTTTGATCCACATTTTTCACCCTGTCCTGATCGTATCATCGTGACGTATGTTTGTGTTGTAGGCCTAGACAAAGGACAGGATCAGGTCAGATTCATTGACAGGAGGGAGTGAGTCGAATAGATAGATACACTGTGTATCCAAAAGCTATTTTCATGACATAGACCAGTGGTCACCAAACTTGTCTGAGTCAAGATCACTTTCTGAGTCAAAATGCCAGAGATCTACCACTCTGATTTTTTATTTACATGACTTAAAAAATGTAAACCTACGCAACATTAACCAATTAAAAACAGTTCTGTAGCAATGAGGTTTGTGCGGTAAACTATAGGCCCAATAGAATAACACCGCATGCTGGCTTTGCTTGAATTTACATGTCAACGCAGCAGACTGAGGGTCCGTCTCTCAACATCCCCCCTCTCTCCCTTTCCTCCGCTGACACTGGCCGAAAAAGGACACTATCTTCCAGCTGATGGCGAAACTCGAGTCGCACCGCATTATTTCTGCTTCATGCACAAATGCATGTTGTTAGTCCATGACAGAGAAAGTGAAATATTCCTTGATATTAAAAAAGTCCCTAATAATAACAACAACGCCTATAGATCCACGTTCCTCCTCATTCATTACTGCTACTCTGCTTGTTGTGGCGCTGAGTGGAAATAGGAAGAACGCGCATTTTATGGGTTATAAAAGTGTTGAATACAAAGTGTTGACAGAGCGGAGTAAGAACTTAAACACGAACTCACTCATAAAAACAGCAGCTCTTTGCTGCATTCGTTGACAATCTCTCTCTAGTCATGGTTTTAAACGTTTAGAAATCTCACAGTGTCAATTTTGCCGTAGCTTTCTTCTATGCCTGCTACGTTACTGCAGACTCGGTCATCTGATCAATCTGATTGGCCAGCGGTGACATAATGCACATAGTTTCCTCTCCAGGCCCACCCGGAAGGTAGAGTTTGTACCTTCAGACACATGAAATGGCAACAGTTTGCCCACCCGCCGCGCAGGGCAGCTGAATTGGCTGCACCTACCACCAACACCCAGAGAAAAAAATAGGGACACAATGATTTATCGTTGGGTTTTTTACAGAAATGTTTGGCAATCGACTAGAAATTACTTGGAGATCGACAAGTCGATCGTGATCAACAGGTTGGTGACCACTGACATAGACTAACCTGGTGAATCCAGGTGAAAGCTATGATCCCTTATTGATGTCACTTGTTAAATCCACTTCAATCTGCATAGATGAAGGGGAGGAGAGGTTAAAGAAGGATTTTTAAGCCTTGAGACAATCAAGACACAGTGGCGGTTCTAGACCATTTCAACTGGCGGGGGGCCAAGCTGGGGCTAGTTGTACTGTTAGAGGGGCCAGTTGTACTGTTAGAGGGGCCAGTTGTACTGTTAGAGGGGCCAGTTGTACTGTTAGAGGGGCCAGTTGTACTGTTAGAGGGGCCAGTTACATTAATAACGGATGTAAAAAAAAAAAGAAGAAAAGAAGGACAGCAAAAACTAGTTATGAAAAAATGATTTCATACTCCGCATTTAGCGGGGCTGCAAGGGGGCCCAAAATAGTTGTCACAGGGGCACTGCCCCCCCCCCCCTCCCCAGAACCGCTAGTGTTGAGACATGGATGGTGTATGTGTGCCATTCAGAGGGTGAATGGGAAAGACAAAATATTGATTAAGTGCCTTTGAATGCACACCGGTTTGAGTGTGTCAAGAACTGAAACACTGCTGAGGTTTTCATGCTCAGCAGTTTCCCGTGTGTATCAAGAATGGGGGGGGGGGGCGCAACTCAATATTAGGAAGGTGTTGAAAACGCCACATGTTTCAGCTCGTGGTTTTGATAGCTGAGCTGGACGCTGGACGGTGTATGAAAACATGACTTTAGCCAAGACTCAGGGAGCAGTCTGGTGAAGGAGAGCCAAGAGCCCTCGGGGCTAGTGAGGATGCCACACACAGTCATCCACGAATATTGACAAAACACACACACACACACACACATGTTGCGAGTGTAACCGATGTGAAATGGCTAGCTAGTTAGCGGTGGGGCGCACTAATAGCGTTTCAATCGGTGACGTCACTTGCTCTGAGACCGTGAAGTAGTGGTTCCCCTTTGCTCTGCGAGGGCCGCGGCTTTTGTGGAGTGATGGGTAACGATGCTTCGAGGGTGACTGTTGTCGATGTGTGCAGAGGGTCCCTGGTTCGTGCAGAGGGTCCCTGGTTCGAGCAGAGGGTCCCTGGTTCGAGCAGAGGGTCCCTGGTTCGAGCAGGGGGTCCCTGGTTCGAGCAGGGGGTCCCTGGTTCGAGCAGAGGGTCACTGGTTCGAGCAGGGGGTCCCTGGTTCGAGCAGAGGGTCCCTGGTTTGAGCAGAGGGTCACTGGTTTCGAGCAGAGGGTCCCTGGTTCGAGCAGAGGGTCCCTGGTTCGCGCAGAGGGTCCCTGGTTCGAGCAGGGGGTCCCTGGTTCGAGCAGAGGGTCCCTGGTTCGAGCAGGGGGTCCCTGGTTCGAGCAGAGGGTCCCTGGTTTGAGCAGGGGTCCCTGGTTCGAGCAGGGGTCCCTGGTTCGAGCAGGGGGTCCCTGGTTCGAGCAGAGGGTCCCTGGTTCGAGCAGAGGGTCCCTGGTTCGAGCAGAGGGTCCCTGGTTCGAGCAGAGGGTCCCTGGTTCGAGCAGAGGGTCCCTGGTTCGAGCAGGGGTCCCTGGTTCGAGCAGGGGTCCCTGGTTCGAGCAGAGGGTCCCTGGTTCGAGCAGAGGGTCCCTGGTTGGGGCGAGGAGAAGGACAGAAGCGATACTGTTACACGAGCAAAGACACACTCACATACACACACACACACACTCACATACACACTCACACTCACATACACACACACACACATACACACACACACACACTCACATACACACACACACTCACATACACACACACACTCACACTCACACTCACACTCACACTCACACTCACACACACACTGACACTCACACACACACACACACACACACTCAAGCAGTATACCCTTGCTGTGACTGTGAAAACCTTGCACATCATCATGTCTGACCCAGACCTTCCTACCTACCACATCATCATGTCTGACCCAGACCTTCCTACCACATCATCATATCTGACCCAGACCTTCCTACCTACCACATCATCATATCTGACCCAGACCTTCCTACCTACCACATCATCATATCTGACCCAGACCTTCCTACCACATCATCATATCTGACCCAGACCTTCCTACCACATCATCATGTCTGACCCAGACCTTCCTACCTACCACATCATCATATCTGACCCAGACCTTCCTACCACATCATCATATCTGACCCAGACCTTCCTACCACATCATCATGTCTGACCCAGACCTTCCTACCACATCATCATATCTGACCCAGACCTTCCTACCACATCATCATATCTGACCCAGATCTTCCTACCACATCATCATGTCTGACCCAGACCTTCCTACCACATCATCATATCTGACCCAGACCTTCCTACCTACCACATCATCATATCTGACCCAGACCTTCCTACCTACCACATCATCATGTCTGACCCAGACCTTCCTACCACATCATCATATCTGACCCAGACCTTCCTACCTACCACATCATCATATCTGACCCAGACCTACCTACCACATCATCATATCTGACCCAGACCTTCCTACCACATCATCATGTCTGACCCAGACCTTCCTACCACATCATCATATCTGACCCAGACCTTCCTACCACATCATCATATCTGACCCAGACCTTCCTACCACATCATCATGTCTGACCCAGACCTTCCTACCTACCACATCATCATATCTGACCCAGACCTTCCTACCTACCACATCATCATATCTGACCCAGACCTTCCTACCTACCACATCATCATGTCTGACCCAGACCTTCCCACCACATCATCATATCTGACCCAGACCTTCCTACCTACCACATCATCATATCTGACCCAGACCTTCCTACCACATCATCATATCTGACCCAGACCTTCCTACCTACCACATCATCATATCTGACCCAGACCTTCCTACCACATCATCATATCTGACCCAGACCTTCCTACCACATCATCATGTCTGACCCAGACCTTCCTACGTACCACATCATCATGTCTGACCCAGATGTGTCATAGTCAATGACAGTTCACCTGCACCAATACCCAGACATATTCATCATGTCTGACCCAGATGTGTCATCGTCAATGACAGTTCACCTGCACCAATACCCAGACATATTCATCATGTCTGACCCAGATGTGTCATAGTCAATGACAGTTCACCTGCACCAATACCCAGACATATTCATCATGTCCCTTTTTGTATTCTCACTCGTCTTTACTTTCAGAGAATATTAAGGAGTTGAATTAAATACATTGCAATCATTGGAGAGTACTCACAACGGTGTCCTGCAACTAAACTATAGTTTATATTCATTTTCACATATAGTTCGAACTGTAGTCAATGTTAGCTATACATGTACAAAAATAGTGACCCCGAACCACAGATATCCTATAAGTGACTATGCCCAGAACATCCACAAATGCATTTAGGCCATAGGTCACATGGAATATAATTGTATTTTTTGATAAAAATAACAACAGGTAATAAGTACATGACATCTGTGTGTGTGGATTTTATGGAAACTCAGGTGTTCTCATCCGTATCATTGCAGAATGGCCCTCGGCGCCTCTCCAGTGAGCTCACAACGACTCCTAGCGGACAAACCTGGAACAGCAGTAGGGAATAAAATCCCTTCCGTTGCCTGATTGAGCATCCTTTACCAAACCTCTGAAGCGCACTCGGGGAAACAAATAAGGACCCGTTTCTATACGATTTCTAATAGCACCTCTATTTTCATTCAACTTTTCACATAGATGTACAGCAGTCTGGTGATAAAGACACATGTGCATGATTTACCACTTGACCAGAAAACTTGATTGATAATGACAATTCTGGGACTGAGAATTAAAACAACATTTATCAAACATGCGCAAAAGGTTCAAAGATAAAGAGGTGGATTTTTGTTATAAAACGAGAACATTTCAGACTGGTGTGTGAGACAATAACCGGAAACGATGTTCTATTAAGTGTGGATCCAGTCATGGAATTTGGCCTCTGGAATGTGGCGCTTTTTTTCTCCCCCTCTCACCAGAAGCTCGTCCCTTTTTCCTTCTACCATCCGATTGGGCGAGACGCGTTCTCAGGAATGTCATGAAACTATTTAAATAGCACTTTGTCCCCTGGTTTACAGTTAAGTTCTAGCGTCAGATACCGGAGAGAATTACCATTAAATTAAAGCAACAAAAGAAACGACATTTCTGCGTATTAAATCAGAACCCATTCCGTTGAAAAAAAAGATCAAGAAACGCTTGAATCTTGTGGATTATTATTGGATTTCCATTTCTATTTGGATTTGACTGTTTCTCTCTGCTCTTTTCATTCAACAGGTGGGTGAGCAATATTTCGATTTTCTTTCAAGGAATCTATCCAAATATATATATTTCTTTATTATATTATATTATAAATAAATAATGTGACATAATAAAGTGTGAAATAATAATGTGTTTTGAATATTGTTTATTTAGATGTTTAAAAAATGTATTTTATGTATAAATATTAATATAATATATGACATTTAGCAGACGCTTTTATCCAAAGCGACTTGCAGTCATGTGTGCGCATACATGTACTTTTGTGAAAAGTGGACCTTTGACGTTTCTATGTTTATTTTTCATAGGTAAAAACAGTTTCACCATGAAGTTGACAGGAATATTTCTGCTATTGATGCTTTGGACCTGCGAGAGCGTACGAGTTGCAGGTGAAATCATTTTCCTGATGAGTTCGTCTACTCTAGAATGAAAGGAGTTTGAGCTTCGATTTGAACATTAAACTATAGAAAAACATCAACGTTTTTAAATGCATTATTAAATCCTCTTAATGTATTGATTTACCCTGACAATGGTTCAACATAGAGATAATTTTAGAGTTTATTCTTCACAACAACAATAATCCATTCCAAAGACAAGTAGACAAAGACTAACTGTTTACGCTCATTCCCCGATCTCCTGCATACAGAGAGCCGAGACGACAATAGCGTGTACGACCTGTTCGAGCTGGTCCACGTCTCCAAGAAGAACCACGGAGTGACCCTAGTGAAGGGCGACGACCCATACAGTCCCGCCTACAAGATCCTCAACCCGGACCTGATCCCCGAGGTCCCCGAGAGCTCCTTCAGGGACCTCGTTGATTCCATCCACGCCGAGAGGGGCTTCCTTCTCCTCCTCAACTTCAAGCAGTTTAAGCGGACCAGGGGCTCCCTCCTGACGGTGGAAAAGCGGACGGATCCGGAGCCGTGTTCGAGATCGTCTCCAACGGGAAAGCGAACACCCTGGATGTGGTTTTCTCTACAGTGAATAAGCAACAGGTGGTGTCGATAGAAGATGTGGACCTGGCGACGGGCCACTGGAAGAACATTACGCTGTTCGTGCAGGAGGACCGGGCGCAGCTGTATGTTGGCTGTGAGGAGGTGAACACGGCGGAACTGGACGCTCCCATCCAGAGCATCCTCACTCAGGAGACTCCGATCACAGCGCGTCTCAGAATCGGGAAAGGAGCGGTGAAGGACCGGTTCATGGTAAGTGAAGCGCACATGCAGAGCTCAGGCGACGACGCATGATGGACACAGATAATATACGTCGTCGAGTTGTTTTAGATGTTTAGTAGGTGTTGAATATAGGATTGCGTAATACGTACACGCGTAAATATTATCGTGCGTAAAACTCATAGACCTATGCGTAAAAGTTATACACTGTATTGAAAACCTATCTAAGTGATCCATAGTGTTGCATAGAGCGGAGTGATAGTAACGGTGCGGTACTAGAGGTAAAATGTACCATTGATTCTCGCAGGGGGTGCTCCAAAACGTTCGCTTTGTCTTTGGAACCACTTTAGAAGCGATACTGCGCAACAAAGGATGCCAAAACTGTAAGTAACATAATCATTAATAACAGAAAGCATCTTTGTGTGTTTATCCGTACATCACTGGTTGTTATGCTAAAGCCAGCAAGCCATTCCTAAGAATATGCATGACTGTTTAACAGCCTCATGGGAAAGTTGAGAGGGGGGGGGGAGGATCACGTTTATATTGCCATGGAAGAGCTGGGAAG
This sequence comes from Oncorhynchus masou masou, assembly GCF_036934945.1. Lineage (NCBI taxonomy): Eukaryota > Metazoa > Chordata > Actinopteri > Salmoniformes > Salmonidae > Oncorhynchus > Oncorhynchus masou. The sequence goes on from NC_088230.1 coordinate 35,528,003, forward strand.
TTACTAACAGTTCAATGCCCCCCCAGGGCTGGTCACATTAACTCATTAACTTCATTGGTGATTCAAGATAGTATGATGCTGCAATGTTCTGCAATACCCTGACTGTAGTTACATATTCCCAACTGTAGTTATGTCACCAATGAGCCCTGGGGACTGTGTGTCTGTTGTGGTCTGATGTGGGTATTACCAATATAGTCTACAGTGTGTCTGTTGTGGTCTGATGTGGTCTGGTGGGTATTACCATTACAGTCTACAGTGCTCTAACTGTCTCTCTGTGTGTTCTTACTCCCTCCCTCTTTCTCCCAACCTCCTCTATATCCCTCCCTCCCTCCCTCCAACCCTCTCCCACTCCATCTCATTTATCTCTCTTCCTCCCTCTCTCTTAATCCCTCCCTCTCTCTCCCATCTATATCCCTCCTTCTCCCCCATTTCTCACTCCCCCTCTCTTTCTCTCTCTCTCTCTCTCCCTCTGTCTCCCCCCTCCCTCTCCCTCTGTCTCCCCTCACCCCCTGTCTCCCCCCTCCCTCTCCCCCTATGTCTACCTTCTCCTCAGCTGTTCTGACTGATAGAATCATCATTATGGACAACCCCATCAATGGGTCCAGCCCTGCCATTAGGACTGACTACACTGGCCACAAAAGTAAAGGTAAACACAACCAAACTGCCGGTCTCCATATTAAACCCTGTTAATAAAGGCTCCTCGATAGGAAGAGAACAACACAGATCTGTTAGAAGTTAAAGCATTCTATTCTACTCTCAACAGTTGTCTTTAGCTGTAGGGAGTTGAAAGTAAGTCTGGAAGCCTTCATGTACACTGATGGTCACTCTGTGCTTCCCTCCAGACCTGCAGATGATCTGTGGGTTCTCCTGTGAGGACCTGGCTGGCATGTTCAAGGAACTGAAAGGGCTGGGAGTGGTGGTGAAGGAGCTGTCCAATGAGCTACGCAAAGTGGTGAGGAAACACATCCTTAATCTGTCTGTCTGTCTGTCTGTCTGTCTGTCTGTCTGTCTGTCTGTCTGTCTGTCTGTCTGTCTGTCTGTCTGTCTGTCTGTCTGCCTGCCTGTCTGTCTGTCTGTCTGTCTGTCTGTCTGTCTGTCTGTCTGTCTGTCTGTCTGTCTGTCTGTGGCATGAGACTCTGCAACAACCAGTTGTTCTGCCTCTGCATGTGTACCTTGCTTAGCATACTGGTCTCCCAGCACCAGCTAATCTGACAAACTGCATTTTAATTCATTTATTACATCAAATTATGTCCATTTTTCTTAATTAACTCTCACTTGGAAGACTTCTTAATGATAAACCAGTGTGAGGTGGTGACAGGCGTTCTCAAACACCTGAGTCTCCTCCAAACCACTCAGGCTATCAATAAATTAAAATTGAAACAGTGTGTGGATTTGAAACCCTTATTAACCCTTAAGGGACTGAGCACTCTTCTCATATCGTATTCATACTGAATGTCTCATATCTGTCTACTCCTGTCAGACGGATGAGAACAAGCTGTTGATGAACAGAGCGGGGATCCACAGTGGAGTCTGTCTGCACAACGGCATCGTCCACAAGAACAAGGCCGAGTGGACTGTCGACGACTGCACTGAGTGCACTTGTCAAGTAAGGACCGAAGTCGAGAGACTGTGTGTGTGTGTGTGTGTGTGTGTGTGTGGGGGGGGGGGGGGTCAAGCCTATGTGCTGGCACTTGCACACAGCCACTTGCAAACACACGCTCATCCCCCACTCAGCAAGCGCCTGCTCACTACTCCAGAGCTCTGTCATCTGGCCAGTAATTGGGTACGAGGAGGACGCTGAAATCAGGCCAACAGTGGATCTGTAGTGATCTGACCATGGCCCAGGCCTACCACTGCAGTGAACGGACAGAGCCTGAACAGGAGGGATGTTCCTCTCAGCACACACACACACACACACACACACACACACACACACACACACACACACACACACACACACACACACACACACACACACACACACACACACACACACACACACACACACACACACATATACCACACAACATGACATACACTGCATGTACAAAACATTAAGAACACCTTCATAAAATTGAGTTTAGAAACTAAAGAGCATGAGAAACCAAGTAGCATTGCAGTTCTTGACACAAACCGGTGCCCCTGTCACCTATTACCCTACCCCGTTCAAAGGCACTCCATCAATTCACCCTCTGAATGGCGCACATACACAATCCGTGTCTCAATATTACCACGGCTTAAACATCCATCTGTAACCTGTCTCCTCCCCTTCGTCATGGAAAGAGCAGGTGTTTATGTTTTGTACACTCAGTGTGTGCAGTGCTGTTTTCATAGTGTGCAGTGCTGTTTTCATAGTGTGCAGTGCTGTTTTCATAGTGTACAGTGCTGTTTCCATAGTGTGCAGTGCTGTTTTCACTGCTGTTTTCATAGTGTACAATGCTGTTTTCATAGTGTACAGTGCTGTTTCCATAGTGTACAGTGCTGTTTTCATAGTGTACAGTGCTGTTTTCAGTTTTCATAGTGTACAGTGCTGTTTTCATAGTGTACAGTGCTGTTTTCATAGTGTACAGTGGTGTTTTCATAGTGTGCAGTGCTGTTTTCATAGTGTACAGTGCTGTTTTCATAGTGTACAGTGCTGTTTTCATAGTGTACAGTGCTGTTTTCATAGTGTACAATGCTGTTTTCATAGTGTACAGTGCTGTTTCCATAGTGTACAGTGCTGTTTTCATAGTGTACAGTGCTGTTTTCAGTTTTCATAGTGTACAGTGCTGTTTTCATAGTGTACAGTGCTGTTTTCATAGTGTACAGTGCTGTTTTCATAGTGTACAGTGCTGTTTTCATAGTGTACAGTGCTGTTTTCATAGTGTACTGTGCTGTTTTCATAGTGTACAGTGCTGTTTTCATAGTGTACAGTGCTGTTTTCATAGTGTACAGTGCTGTTTTCATAGTGTACAGTGCTGTTTTCATAGTGTACAGTGCTGTACTGTTTTCATAGTGTACAGTGCTGTTTTCATAGTGTACAGTGCTGTTTTCATAGTGTACAATGCTGTTTTCATAGTGTACAGTGCTGTTTCCATAGTGTACAGTGCTGTTTTCATAGTGTACAGTGCTGTTTTCAGTTTTCATAGTGTACAGTGCTGTTTTCATAGTGTACAGTGCTGTTTTCATAGTGTACAGTGCTGTTTTCATAGAAACAGTGCTGTTTTCATAGTGTACAGTGCTGTTTTCATAGTGTACTGTGCTGTTTTCATAGTGTACAGTGCTGTTTTCATAGTGTACAGTGCTGTTTTCATAGTGCTGTTTTCATAGTGTACAGTGCTGTTTTCATAGTGTACAGTGCTGTTTTCATAGTGTACAGTGCTGTTTTCATAGTGTACAGTGCTGTTTTCATAGTGTACAGTGCTGTTTTCATAGTGTACAGTGCTGTTTTCATAGTGTACAATGCTGTTTTCATAGTGTACAGTGCTGTTTTTTCATGCTGTTTTCATAGTGTACAGTGCTGTTTTGTTTTCATAGTGTACAGTGCTGTTTTCATAGTGTACAGTGCTGTTGTTTTCATAGAAACAGTGCTGTTTTCATAGTGTACACAGTGTACTGTGCTGTTTTCATAGTGTACAGTGCTGTTTTCATAGTGTACAGTGCTGTTTTCATAGTGTACAGTGCTGTTTTCATAGTGTACAGTGCTGTTTTCATAGTGTACAATGCTGTTTTCATTCTGTACAGTGTTGTTTTCATAGTGTACAGTGCTGTTTTCATAGTGTACAGTGCTGTTTTCAGTTTTCATAGTGTACAATGCTGTTTTCATAGTGTACAGTGCTGTTTTCATAGTGTACAGTGCTGTTTTCATAGTGTACAGTGCTGTTTTCATAGTGTAAAGTGCTGTTTTCATAGTGTGGCTGCTAATGTAAAAACGTCTTTAGAAAATACATTTGATAGATTCTTCTTCTTTCTTTTTTTTTACCACCTACCTGAGTGACGACACATTCTTCAAGTTCAGGAAATGACCTCGTCCTTTGTCACTGTCTCCGCCCCTCTGCAGAACTCTGCCACCGTATGCCGCAAGATCTCCTGCCCACTGATGCCCTGTGCCAACGCCACTGTGTCTGATGGAGAGTGTTGCCCGCGCTGTGGAACACGTACGTTTCTCTTCTCCACTGTTCCAACTCTAGAATTAGAATGAACCATTCTGATTCTATGGTTCCATTTGTGTCGTTCCAACTTCCAACAAAACTATTCAGCTCTCAGGAAGTAACATAAAACATACAAACAAAGGTTTACAGTATACTACTGTATTATGAACCCAAAGCTTGTTCTGTTTTACTGTAAAGCTATGAATGGCCTCAGTTGTCCTAAGGCTTAATGTCTCTAAGACAAACAGGGCATTTTAAACAACACTCCATTTACCGCCAGCTATTTGGACCTCCTTCACCAAATAAAGCATGAAACCACAACAACTTTTCGGGATGTAAAGGTTTCTATTCAAGAAAACCAAATTCCTTTTAAGGGTGATTTAGGTTCTCTGGCTCGTCAACGTATGAGTGTGTCGGAACATTGGCCTGTTATCCACCCCAAAACATCTTTGAATCTTCAACTTTTAATGGCTATAATTTGGCCAAATTGGTTTAAGTGGGATGGAAAATTGTTGGTCTGTTCAGCGCTGCCATCCTACACTCAATGACAAGGGACATTTCCCACCTAGGACAGCAGTGGCCCCTGAAATCTAAAGACACATGGAGAACCTCTACCTTGGTCACTCAAACGTTTCGACATGATCAAGAACCCTGCTATGAGCAAATTCAATTTGCTCTTTAAAGTAATAACAGTCAATGGGGGATCCCAGTCATATTTCTAGAAGGACTTATCCATTTCCACTGGCTTCGCTTTGGGTTTTCTCTTGCCCCTGAAATTCCTGGAGTGGGCCATCTCTCTGACTCTATACACACACACACACACACACACACACACACACACACACACACACACACACACACACACACACACACACACACACACACACACACACACACACACACACACACACACACACACACACACACACACACACCCCACACACACACCCCGGGGTTAAACTCAGAACATTAGACTGGAGCTTTAAGATCTTTAAGAGCTTATAACCCTCATTTTCTGCTTGGGGACTCTGCAGTCCAATAGCTCTCTCATTGTCTCCCTCTCTCTCCTCCTCCTCGCTCCTTCCCTCCCCTCCTCTTCCTCCTCTCCCTCACTACCCTTCCATCTATCCTCGCTCTTTCTCACTCTTCCACTCCCTCTCCTCGCTCCTTCCTTCTCTCCTCCTCCTCGCTCCTTCCCTCTCTCCTTCCTCTCTTCCTCCCTCACCTACACAACCTCCTCTCCCTCCCCTCCCTCCCTCCTCTTCCATCTATCCTCACTCTTTCTCGCTCCTCCCCTCCCTTCCTCCTCTCCCTCCTTCTCTCGCTGTCTCCATAGTGAGTGACTATGCGGAGGACGGCTGGTCCCTCTGGTCTGAATGGACACACTGTTCCGTGTCTTGTGGGCGGGGCATTCAGCAGAGGGGCCGCTCCTGCGACCGCATCAACAACAACTGCGAGGGAACCTCTGTCCAAACCAGGGACTGCTACCTTCAGGAGTGTGACAAACGCTGTGAGTTCAGTGTTCACATAACAAACGACCAAACAAATCGCATTCATCAATCGTCAGGGAAACAGGGAAACTTCTATCACAGATTTGTATCCATGGTGACAGAAACGATAGACCTGCACCCACATCTAAGTATCCATCCACAGGTCAGCCAACTGTGTCTCTACAGAGCAACAAGTCACTGCCATTATACTTGAGCATATTCTACCCTGTTTTGACTGGACAATGACCTATGTAGCATGACAATGACCCATAACCAAATTTCTCATTGACCCCTGACCTTTAACCTCTGACCTCTGCTCTGTGTTGTCCCTCCAGTCAGGCAGGACGGCGCCTGGAGCCACTGGTCCCCCTGGTCTTCCTGCTCGGTCACCTGTGGGGCGGGTGTCATCACCCGTATCCGCCTCTGCAACTCCCCCACACCCCAGCTGGGAGGCAAGGACTGCCAAGGAGAGGGACGACAGACTGAGAAGTGCACCAAGTCTCCCTGCCCCAGTGAGTACCATTAGTCACAGGCTTTTATGCACAAGACCTGGGTCATCTCCATTTGACATCCGTCAAACACCTTTTCATGCACACCAACCACACTGTGAGATGTTTCTAGTCAAATACCTTTTCATGCACACCAACCACACTGTGAGATGTTTCTCGTCAAATACCTTTTAATGCACTCCAAACACACTGTGAGATGTTTCTAGTCAAACACCTTTTCATGCACACCAACCACGCTGTGAGATGTTTCTAGTCAAATACCTTTTCATGCACACCAACCACACTGTGAGATGTTTCTAGTCAAATACCTTTTCATGCACACCAACCACACTGTGAGATGTTTCTAGTCAAATACCTTTTCATGCACACCAACCACACTGTGAGATGTTTCTAGTCAAATACCTTTTCATGCACACCAACCACACTGTGAGATGTTTCTAGTCAAATACCTTTTCATGCACACCAACCACACTGTGAGATGTTTCTAGTCAAATACCTTTTCATGCACACCAACCACACTGTGAGATGTTTCTAGTCAAATACCTTTTCATGCACACCAACCACACTGTGAGATGTTTCTAGTCAAATACCTTTTCATGCACACCAACCACACTGTGAGATGTTTCTAGTCAAATACCTTTTCATGCACACCAACCACACTGTGAGATGTTTCTAGTCAAATACCTTTTCATGCACTCCAACCACACTGTGAGATGTTTCTAGTCAAATACCTTTTCATGCACACCAACCACACTGTGAGATGTTTCTAGTCAAATACCTTTTCATGCACAACAACCACACTGTGAGATGTTTCTAGTCAAATACCTTTTCATGCACACCAACCACACTGTGAGATGTTTCTAGTCAAATACCTTTTCATGCACACTGTGAGATGTTTCTAGTCAAATACCTTTTCATGCACACCAACCACACTGTGAGATGTTTCTAGTCAAATACCTTTTCATGCACACCAACCACACTGTGAGATGTTTCTAGTCAAATACCTTTTCATGCACAACAACCACACTGTGAGATGTTTCTAGTCAAATACCTTTTCATGCACACCAACCACACTGTGAGATGTTTCTAGTCAAATACCTTTTCATGCACACTGTGAGATGTTTCTAGTCAAATACCTTTTCATGCACACCAACCACACTGTGAGATGTTTCTAGTCAAATACCTTTTCATGCACACCAACCACACTGTGAGATGTTTCTAGTCAAATACCTTTTCATGCACACCACCCTGTGAGATGTTTCTCGTCACCTTTTCATGCACACCACACTGTGAGATGTTTCTAGTCAAATACCTTTTCATGCACACCAACCACGCTGTGAGATGTTTCTAGTCAAATACCTTTTCATGCACACCAACCACACTGTGAGATGTTTCTAGTCAAATACCTTTTCATGCACACCAACCACACTGTGAGATGTTTCTAGTCAAATACCTTTTCATGCACACCAACCACACTGTGAGATGTTTCTAGTCAAATACCTTTTCATGCACACCAACCACACTGTGAGATGTTTCTAGTCAAATACCTTTTCATGCACACCAACCACACTGTGAGATGTTTCTAGTCAAATACCTTTTCATGCACACCAACCACACTGTGAGATGTTTCTAGTCAAATACCTTTTCATGCACACCAACCACACTGTGAGATGTTTCTAGTCAAATACCTTTTCATGCACACCAACCACACTGTGAGATGTTTCTAGTCAAATACCTTTTCATGCACACCAACCACACTGTGAGATGTTTCTAGTCAAATACCTTTTCATGCACTCCAACCACACTGTGAGATGTTTCTAGTCAAATACCTTTTCATGCACACCAACCACACTGTGAGATGTTTCTAGTCAAATACCTTTTCATGCACAACAACCACACTGTGAGATGTTTCTAGTCAAATACCTTTTCATGCACACCAACCACACTGTGAGATGTTTCTAGTCAAATACCTTTTCATGCACACTGTGAGATGTTTCTAGTCAAATACCTTTTCATGCACACCAACCACACTGTGAGATGTTTCTAGTCAAATACCTTTTCATGCACACCAACCACACTGTGAGATGTTTCTCGTCAAATACCTTTTCATGCACACCACCCTGTGAGATGTTTCTCGTCAAATACCTTTTCATGCACACCACACTGTGAGATGTTTCTAGTCAAATACCTTTTCATGCACTCCAACCACACTGTGAGATGTTTCTAGTCAAATACCTTTTCATGCACACCAACCACACTGTGAGATGTTTCTAGTCAAATACCTTTTCATGCACACCAACCACACTGTGAGATGTTTCTAGTCAAATACCTTTTCATGCACTCCAACCACACTGTGAGATGTTTCTAGTCAAATACCTTTTCATGCACACCAACCACACTGTGAGATGTTTCTAGTCAAATACCTTTTCATGCACACCACACTGTGAGATGTTTCTAGTCAAATACCTTTTCATGCACTCCAACCACACTGTGAGATGTTTCTAGTCAAATACCTTTTCATGCACACCAACCACACTGTGAGATGTTTCTAGTCAAATACATAATCTCAATCCTCATTTTATCTCTACATAGTCAGTTTCCCTAGCAGATTGTCACTGTTTGTTTGGCAAGTCAACAAACAAGAATTTGTCTAAAGAAACAAAAACTGTCACTCAGGCTACTTGTCATTGTGCCTATTTAATACAACAGACCCTACTAGGGACACCACGTACACCTGTACTGACCTGTACCTGTCTCTCTTCTTCACTCTCAGTCAACGGTAACTGGGGACCCTGGTCGCTATGGGATACCTGCTCTTCCACCTGTGGGGGAGGAGCCCAGACACGTCAACGTCTCTGTAACGACCCCGCCCCCAAATATGGTGGCAAGGAGTGCCAGGGTGACTCCAAGGCCACTCAGCTGTGCAACAGGAATGCCTGTCCCGTCGGTGAGTAGCAGGCGCTGTAGCCCACGTCTCTTATAACTCCTACATGCTGTGAATTAGTTGCTAAAATGGTAGTTTTTAGACAGTTTAGTTAGTACACTAACAATTTCAAAATATGACTTTTAATTATTTTGGGGCTTATTAAAGACAAAAGTCTACTTAAACACACACAGCACTTAGTACTTAGAAGCAGTCAGTAATCAGTACTGAAAGCCAATGTCTCTCTCCTCAGATGGTTGTCTGTCTAACCCCTGCTTTCCTGGGACCAAGTGCACCAGCATTCCCGATGGAACATGGAGGTGTGGGAAATGTCCCACTGGTTACTCTGGTGACGGCATCAAGTGCGAGGACATTGACGAGTGCAAAGAGGTTCCTGACGCTTGCTTCGTGTTCAACGGAGTCCACCGCTGTGAGAACACTGACCCTGGTTACAACTGTCTGCCCTGTCCCGCACGCTACTCTGGACCTCAGCCCTTCGGCAGGGGAGTGGAGGAGGCCACCGCCAAGAAACAGGTAGGTGGCATCACCTGGTGCTGTGGACTACAGTTGGGATGATAGTCCTGGCATACTGTATCTCTGTCCTCAGTTGATTTAGAACTGTAGAAATATGGAATTTAGAATTAAGAATTTAGAATTAAGAATTTAGAATTAACAATTTAGAATTAACAATTTAGAATTAAGAATTTAGAATTAAGAATTTAGAATTAAGAATTTGGAATTTACAAGATCAAAGATCGCTTTACAAAAGCCTAGCTTTTCTTTGTCCAGATCATACTGCCAACTCTGTTACATGGCGGTCAGCAGATTGTGCTCTTTGAAAACAAAGCCAGGTAGCCACAATATTTCCTGGCTTGTCTGACCAACTCTTCTATTCCGTTTCCTCCAGGTGTGTACACCACGTAACCCCTGCCTGGACGGGAGCCACGACTGCAACAAGAACGCCCGCTGTAACTACCTGGGACACTTTGCCGACCCCATGTACCGCTGTGAGTGTAAGCCTGGCTATGCCGGAAACGGACACATCTGTGGTGAGGACACGGACCTGGACGGATGGCCCAACCAAGACCTGGTCTGTGTGGAGAACGCCACCTACCACTGCAAGAAGGTATGCACTTCCTGACTCATATAGATCCCTGAATAGTCCAGCTTGCTGTTTCACTAGTAAAAACCACACATCCCTTTTGAGTGCCAATGCTGACTGCAATTAGAAAGAACAAATCTTCTTGAAAGAAACACAAAAAACGGGTACATTTAATGTCTTAAAGGACAATAGTTACAATAGTTAAATATAATATTCATGCTAGTTGACTACATCGCGTAAACGTATGATGTGATTTTTCTTTTGTAGGACAACTGCCCCAACCTTCCCAACTCAGGCCAAGAAGACTACGACAAGGATGGTGTTGGTGACGCTTGTGACAACGATGATGACAATGATGGCATTCCTGACGACAGGGTAAGTGAAGAATAAATCATTGATTCACTCATTGAAGGTCTGAAGTCCTACCCCTTACTGAGAGAAATGAATCCAGGTTATGCTACCTCCTTGGGTAGTCAGTGTGTGTATGAGCGAGTGTGTGTGTGTGTTCAGTTCTGGCAGTGAGACATAAATGTGGTTTTACATTCATCATTCATGCTGTGAAATAAGGGGAAGGAAAACAAAAAAGAAAACCACATTTTTTTTGCCTTCAGAGACAAAGCTCAAATCCCAACACAGAGGTACCCCTCTGAACGAGCCGCGGTGTAAACTGCTAGTCCTAACATTATATTTGGGCCCGGGCCTAAATAGGCAACATGCTTTCATCCTTCCTCTCTCTATATAGGTTACACAGACCACAGCAAGTTAAAAGCACAGTATCTGAAATGAATATATCATGTCAGATGTTTTCCTAAGCAAGGCAGTGGACACGACTGATTCTTCTTGCGGTTCTGAGGCTGGAGTAATTGAATAGTGCTCTCTCCCTCCCTCCCCCTCTCTCCCTCCCTCCTCCTCTCTCCCTCTCTCCCTCCCTCCCCCTCTCTCCCTCCCTCCCTCCCTCCCCCTCCCTCCCCCTCTCTCTCCTCCCCCCCTCTCTCTCCCTCTCCCTCCCTTCCCCTCCCTCCCCCTCTCTCTCCCTCCCTCCCCCCTCTCTCCCCTCCCCCTCTCTCCCTCCCTCCCCCTCTCTCCCTCCCTCCCCCTCTCTCTCCCTCCCCTCCCCCCCTCTCTCCCTCCCTCCCCCCCTCTCCCTCCCCCTCTCCCTCCCTCCCCCTGTCTCCCTCCCTCCCCCTCTCTCTTCCTCCCCCTTTCTCCTCCCTCCCCCCCTCTCCCTCCCCCCTCCCTCTCTTCCCTCCCCTCTATCTCTCCATCTCTTCCTCCCCCTTTCTCCCTCCCCCTCTCTCCTTTCCCTCTCCCCTTCTCTGCCTCCCTCTCCCCCTCCTCTCTCTCCCCCCTCTCTCTTTCCCTCTCCATCCCTCTTTCTCTCCAACCTCCGTCTCTCTGCCTCTCTCCCTCTTCCTCTCCCCTTCTCTCTTTCTCCCTCCCTCTCTCGCTCCCCATCTACCCTTCTCTCCCTCTCCCTCCCCCTATCCCCCCCTCCCTCTCTCCCCTCTCTACAGGATAACTGTCCGTTTGTGTACAACCCCAGGCAATATGACTATGACAGAGATGATGTTGGAGATCGTTGTGATAACTGTCCTTACAACAGCAATCCTGACCAGACCGACACAGACAACAACGGGGAAGGAGACGCCTGCTCTGTGGACATTGATGGAGATGGTGAGACTCTGAAACCTGCTTAGTTGGACTCTGACCTAAGAGACTCTAACCTAAGAGACTCTAACCTAAGAGACTCTAACCTGAGACTCTAACCTAAGAGACTCTGACCTAAGAGACTCTAACCTAAGAGACTCTGACCTAAGAGACTCTGACCTAAGAGACTCTAACCTAAGAGACTCTAACCTAAGAGACTCTGACCTAAGAGACTCTAACCTAAGAGACTCTAACGTTGCTTATCTGTCCCTATTTAAGACCTATACGATATAATGTACATGCTGTAGATTGGTGTTGAATGCAGGCACCACACCGTTCAATGACAACGCTTTGAAACCAAGTGCAAAGCATTCACTCCATTACTAACTCAACTACAAGTAATTTTCCTCACCTTCCTCCTCTTCCCCTGAATAACAGCTACTGTGATTGGTCCAACAGGCATCCTGAATGAGAAAGACAACTGCCCGTACGTATACAACGTGGACCAGAGAGACACTGACCTGGACGGTGTGGGAGACATGTGTGACAACTGTCCTCTGGAACACAACCCTGACCAGGTGTGTGTACATACACTTACAACCTATCCTACACATACATACACACACACACATGTGTGCAGTCAGGGGTACACACGCATGCCACTATCACAAACACTGTCTGTGATTCTAGAAGAACTCTCTCTGTTGTGTGATCGCTGCACTGGGTCGCTGCACTGGGTAGATGTAATGGGTCTGGGTAGATGTAATGGGTCACTGTACTGGGTCGCTGTACTGGGTCACTGTACTGGGTCGCTGTACTGGGTAGCTGTACTGGGTAGCTGTACTGGGTAGATGTACTGGGTCACTGCACTGGGTCGCTGTACTGGGTAGATGTAATGGGTCGCTGTACTGGGTAGCTGTACTGGGTCGCTGCACTGGGTAGATGTAATGGGTAGATGTACTGGGTCACTGTACTGGGTAGATGTACTGGGTCACTGTACTGGGTCGCTGTACTCGGTCGCTGTACTGGGTCGCTGTACTGGGTAGATGTAATGGGTAGATGTACTGCGTAAATGTAATGGGTCGCTGTACTGGGTAGATGTACTGGGTAAATGTACTGGGTAGCTGTACTGGGTCGCTGTACTGGGTAGCTGTACTGGGTCGCTGTACTGGGTCGCTGTACTGGGTAGATGTACTGGGTAGATGTAATGGGTCGCTGTACTGGGTAGCTGTACTGGGTCGCTGTACTGGGTCGCTGTACTGGGTAGATGTAATGGGTCGCTGTACTGGGTAGCTGTACTGGGTCGCTGTACTGGGTAGCTGTACTGGGTAGCTGTACTGGGTCGCTGTACTGGGTCGCTGTACTGGGTCACTGTACTGGGTAGATGTAATGGGTCGCTGTACTGGGTCGCTGTACTGGGTAGATGTAATGGGTAGCTGTACTGGGTCGCTGTACTGGGTAGCTGTACTGGGTCGCTGTACTGGGTCGCTGTACTGGGTCACTGTACTGGGTAGATGTAATGGGTCGCTGTACTGGGTCGCTGTACTGGGTAGATGTAATGGGTCGCTGTACTGGGTAGATGTACTGGGTCGCTGTACTGGGTCGCTGTACTGGGTAGATGTACTGGGTCGCTGTACTGGGTCACTGTACTGGGTCGCTGTACTGGGTAGATGTACTGGGTCACTGTACTGGGTCCCTGTACTGGGTCACTGTACTGGGTCGCTGTACTGGGTCACTGTACTGGGTCGCTGTACTGGGTAGATGTACTGGGTCGCTGTACTGGGTAGCTGTAAGTCTAGGCTGCATTATGCCATGTTAAGGTGGAGTTATATCGTCCGCAGCTCAGGGGCACATACAGCATGCACGGGGAGCCAGGCTTTTCAATGGGGCATTGACATGGGCTTTGACTGCTCAGAAGGAAAGGTGGTGGGGTAGAGGCCAGGGTGGGGCCCTGGGCTGGTTGTTATTACCCAGGAATGGGCGTGCCCCATCGGGCGTCGGCACACACACAAGCCCCGTGTGGATCCCACCTGTGCCATGCTAGACTGACGACCCGGAATGTGTTCGGAACAACAGGACTCAGTTAGGGGGGAAGTGGGCGGAATTCACACCGATCCAATCCTTCCCTCTCTCCCTCCCTCGCCTCGTGTGAGGCAATGAAATCTGTGTGTAGTCTTGCCAAGCAGCAGGCACAGGAGATTCATGTCTGCAGGGATATGACTAGAATGCTTCTGTCTGTGGAAATACCTGCCTACTGGTGCTCGTGGAGGAGAGGAGGAGAGAGGGAAGAATGGAGGGAAGGAGGAGGAGAGAAGGAAGGAAGGAGGGAGAGAGAAAGGGTGTGTTTATAGGGTACAGGGTTTATAGAACACTTTGATTGTCAGCAGATGAAAAGCTCCACCGGAAGACAAATTGATCTTGGCAGGTTTAGAGAGAGTAAACAGAGCCTGGGGATAGTCCATCATGAGAGGAGAGATATTAGGAAATGAGAGGTTAAACAAATGGTACAGCTGGAAATCCAATCAGCTTCAGGTGTCATTCTCTTCCCCATGTTCTACACTTTACCTGTAGGAAGGAAACACAAAACAGACCCTAGATCAGTGTCAAAGGAGATCTACAGTAGGAGTCTAGGAGAGGAGCACAGAATTTACCCCACATCGGTGTCTCAGGGCAACTCATAAAATGTTAAATAATCTCCACCAACTCACAGTATGTTAACTAATCTCCACCAACTCACAGTTTGTTAACTAATCTCCACCAACTCACAGTATGTTAACTAATCTCCACCAACTCACAGTATGTTAATTAATCTCCACCAACTCACAGTATGTTAACTAATCTCCACCAACTCACAATATGTTAACTAATCTCCACCAACTCACAATATTTTAACTAATCTCCACCAACTCACAGTATGTTAACTAATCTCCACCAACTCACAATATGTTATATAATCTCCACCAACTCACAAAATGTTTACTAATCTCCACCAACTCACAGTATGTTAAATAATCTCCACCAACTCACAATATGTTAATTAATCTCCACCAACTCACAGTATGTTTACTAATCTCCACCAACTCACAGTATGTTAAATAATCTCCACCAACTCACAATATGTTAATTAATCTCCACCAACTCACAGTATGTTAACTAATCTCCACCAACTCACAGTATGTTAAATAATCTCCACCAACTCACAGTATGTTAAATAATCTCCACCAACTCACAGTATGTTAAATAATCTCCACCAACTCACAGTATGTTAATTAATCTCCACCAACTCACAGTATGTTAAATAATCTCTGTCAATGCACAGCATGTTAAGTAATCTCTGCCTACTCACATTATGGTAAGTAATCTTCACCACCAATCTTCACCAACAGGTGTATCTACTGTGTTGCAACCGCTAACATGAGCTAGCATGCTAACATAAATCGCCATTTACCTCTACAGGTTGACTCTGATGACGACCGTGTGGGAGACAAGTGTGACAGCAACCAGGACATCGATGAGGACGGCCACCAGAACAACCTGGACAACTGCCCCTACATCCCCAACGCTAACCAGGCCGACCATGACAAAGACGGCAAGGGAGACGCCTGCGACCACGATGACGACAACGACGGGATCCCTGATGAGAAAGACAACTGCAGACTGGCCTTCAACCCTGACCAGCTCGACTCTGATGGTGAGTTAGATGAAGAATAGGAGAGATACGAGATAAAATTGGAGTTCTTATTCAACTAATAAAGTTCTCAACATTAGTTAACGGTTAAGTTCATTAGCTGCTTCATCCTAAAACATGTAATTTACTGAACTTTCAATCTTCTTCCAGGTGACGGTCGTGGAGATGTTTGCAAAGATGACTTTGACCAAGACAACGTCCCTGACATCTACGACGTGTGTCCGGAGAACTTTGACATCAGCGAGACGGACTTCAGGAAGTTCCAGATGGTTCCCCTGGACCCCAAGGGAACGTCCCAGATCGACCCCAACTGGGTGGTCAGACATCAAGGCAAAGAGCTGGTCCAGACCGTCAACTGTGACCCTGGCATTGCTGTTGGTGAGTGGATTGGTTGGGTGGTTGGTTGGTTGGTTGATTGGTGGGTGGCTTGATTGATTGATTCTAGACTTTGGGATATCTCAAAATAACCCAAGCCTAACTAAAAAAAACACCATCCTCTCACTGACATCTTCTCTGTTTCTCCGTTCTCAGGTTTTGATGAGTTCAACGCGGTGGACTTCAGTGGAACCTTCTTCATCAACACAGAGAGAGATGATGACTACGCCGGCTTTGTGTTCGGCTACCAGTCCAGCTCCAGGTTCTACGTGGTGATGTGGAAGCAGATCACACAGACTTACTGGAGCAACAAACCCACCAAGGCTCAGGGATACTCAGGACTGTCCATCAAGGTGGTCAACTCCACTACTGGACCTGGAGAGCACCTCAGGAACGCTCTCTGGCACACGGGCAACACCCCAGGACAGGTAAGATGGACAAACACACAAACACACACAGGAAACACCTCAGGACAACACCACCTAACTCTCCCTATATTTCTCCTTTCTTCTCTAGGTGAGGACTCTGTGGCACGACCCTAAGAATGTTGGCTGGAAAGACTTCACAGCCTACAGATGGCACCTGATCCACAGACCAAGAACAGGACACATCAGGTAAACACTGGAGACTCATTGGCCTGGTGGAGAGTTATGAGGCTTTCCATAATGCCAGTATTTACTGTATGTCCTCTGATGGTTTGTCTCAAGAGTCTTGTTTGTAATTTCAGGGTGGTCATGTACGAGGGGAAGAGGATCATGAAGGATTCCGGGAGCATATACGACAAGACGTACGCAGGCGGAAGACTAGGTCTCTTTGTCTTCTCGCAAGAGATGGTCTACTTCTCAGACCTCAAGTATGAATGCAGAGGTAAGCAACAAGGACATTTCTACATCTTACTATCTCCAACAACACTTGTTTAGTGGAATCTCTTTCACAATAGATTTATGTGAAATACCAGACCACATAACTTAACGTTTTGTTCTAAGTTAATGCTTGACTTTTGCCCTTTGTTTTTTTTTCAGATGCATAATTGCATGGAGCAGGAAGCTCTTGGAACAATGCACATTTCTGTATAAATATGAACGATATGTATTCCAATACAATGTCCAGGGACTGTTTTTTTCTACTCCTCTTTTCTTCTGCGGGACTCACACTGAAGGGGGCGGGGGGAGGGGGGATTCTGTTGTGGTCAGCCTCGGGGTACATCGATGCTGGTTTGGACAGAGAACCATCCGGGTGACTGCCAGTCGAAGATCAGAGAAGCCACTCCTACCCACCCAGAGCAGGTAGAGAAGGGGGAAAAAACAGCCCGTTTTGCTTGGCCTGAGTGAGAGACCGACCGATGTTCCCAACCGTCCGGACGATCTCTCTCTGATCTGAAAGACCTCATTCATCCCTGTGCGAGAAAGTCTCCCGATGGACAACTATGCACTTCCAAACTTTTACATCTCTCTCTCGCTATCCCTCTTTCTATCCATCTCTCTCTCGCTATCCCTCTTTCTATCCATCTCTCTCTCGCTATCCCTCTTTCTATCCATCTCTCTCTCGCTATCCCTCTTTCTATCCAAAACAAGGCGGATGTAGGTTCTGAACGATACAACTCTGATGATGAGGGTTTTTGGCTCAGTGGTTGAAGAATGCAATAAGACTTTTTTACTTTAAGTTTTGTCAGGAAAGGACTCGTAGTCCTTGGAAGTCAGTTGCCGTAACAACAAGATATGGAGGATGGTGTATGTATGATGTATATACGTATGTTTGTGTGTAAATAAGAAGACATTTAACGCTTGCTTTTACCCCTCTATATATGTTCCCTTGGAGACAAAAGAAAACAAACCAAAATTAAAACGAACCAAAATACTTTTTTTGTCAAATACATGATTGCTTGTAAGCTTTGTGGCTGGCATTAGATTGATATAGTTCAGTTGAAATGGAACATAGTGATACTCAGGGTAAGATGGGGACGGCCATCTTAGCATATCAAACCATTGCAGAAAATGACATGGGATGGCCAATTAAAAAAGGGCATTGTCAGTGCCAGTAAGTCAAAGCCATTCTGTCTATTACGACACTTTCCATTTTGAACATTAAATGTTACAAATATTCTGTTAATTTATTTTACAAATGTAAAAAGATCAAATTAGAAACATTGAACATCTCTAGAAGCTTAAAAAAATTGAAATTTTGTTTGACGGTTGAGTTGAAGTAGCTAAAGTAGCCTAATGTGATTAGCATGAAGTTGTAAGTAACAAGAACATTTCCCAGGACATAGACATATCTGATATTGGAAGAAAGCTTAAATTCTTGTTAATCTAACTGCACTGTCCAATTTACAGAATCTATTACAGTGAAATAATACCATGCTATTGTTTGAAGAAAGTGCACAGTTGTGAACTTAAAAATGTATTAATAAACCAAATAAGCACATTTGGGCAGTCTTGAAACAACATTTTGAACAGAAATGCAATGGTTCATTGGATCCGATAAAAACGTTGCACAACACTGCTGCCATCTAGTGGCCAAAATCTAAATTGCTCCTGGGCTGGAATAATACATTATGGCCTTTCTCTTGCATTTCAAAAATGATGGTACAAAAAAGTACAAATGAAACGCATGTTGTTTTCTTTGTATTATCTTTTACCAGATCTAATATGTTATATTCTCCTACATTAACTTAACATTTTCACAAACTTCAAAGTGTTTCCTTTCAAATGTTATCAATAATATGCATATCCTTGCTTCAGGTCCTGAGCTACAGGCAGATAGATTTGGGTATGTCATTTTAGGCAAAAATTTGAGGGACAAAAAGGGGCGAATCCTTAAAGGTTATCTTTCGCCTGTGCTGTAGGTACCAAACAATTCAAATACTTTGAGGTAGTAAAGGTTATTCCCCAGTGTTCAAGGTGTAAACTGATCTAGAGTCAGTCAGACTGGTGCCGTTGGTGTCAGAAGTGGGATCTTACTCTCATCCCATTATAGCCATGGTTAGAACGAGGGCATCTGACTCAGAATGGCATGTATGTGACCGGTGTATTCCTTTCTTCTGAGATTAAAAACAAAGGAACCTTTGATGTACACACAATACCTCATTGCTGTTGTATAATTAATTTGATCGAGAATTATTTTTTTATTTTTTTCATTGTACGCTTACAGAATACCAATGGATCAACATCTTATTGCTACTGTACCATAAATCTGTAAATATTACTACTTTTCTTTTCAAAACAACCCCCCCCCCCGCGCCCAACACCCCCTACAGTAAAAAAACAAACAGTCAAATGGGAGAGTTGTTTTTATATACATATTCTATTTTTGCTTTTGTGTCTTTTGTCCAGTGCTCTTTTAATGGATCAATTATTGTTCTGTTTTGCTTGGTCTTTGCTGTTCTGTGTGTGAGAGATCGATTCGTGTAGATAAATGCTATTTAAATAATTTATCAGGATTCGCTGCCTGTGGAAGGGGGCGTGTCCGTATGTATAAACGGTTTGCACACTGACATGAGGATGTTCTGTTTATCGTTTATATTTTTATTTTTACCGTTATTTTTGTACAATTTAGTGAGGCTCCTTGTCTGTAAACATTTTTACTTAGTTGTGCAGTGTTTTTAAAAAATGATGTTTTTATCCATAGCAATTATTTTGTTATATATATACTTCAGAAACAATAAATAGTTGTTGAAATCCATTCTCTGTCTGTATTCACGTCTTTTCACAAACACAATGCATACATTCCATTATTTTCATTTTTACTTTTATTTTAACTAGGCAAGTCAGTTAAGAACAAATTCTTATTTTCAATGACGGCCTAGGAACAGTGGGTTAACTGCCTGTTCAGAGGCAGAACGACAGATTTATACCTTGTCAGCTCGTTTGAACTTGCAAACTTACGGTTACTAGTCCAACGCTCTAAACACTAGGCTACCCTATTGAATTGATATTTTTGTCTTAGACAAAACTAATACTAACTGCATAAAGTCTAAATATAGTGCATGGATTTGCAGCTGAGCCGAGCACAAGAGCATCCAGTGCAGGCTCAAAGTCCACGTAGAACACACAAGAGCATCCAGTGCAGGTTCAAAGTCCACGTAGAACACACAAGAGCATCCAGTGCAGGCTAAAAGTCCTCGTAGAACACACAAGAGCATCCAGTGCAGGCTCAAAGTCCTCGTAGAACACACAAGAGCATCCAGTGCAGGCTCAAAGTCCTCGTAGAACACACAAGACCCTCCAGTGCAGGCTAAAAGTCCTCGTAGAACACACAAGAGTATCCAGTGCAGGCTCAAAGTCCTCGTAGAACACACAAGAGCATCCAGTGCAGGCTCAAAGTCCATGTAGAACACACAAGAGCCTCCAGTGCAGGCTCAAAGTCCTCGTAGAACACACAAGAGCATCCAGTGCAGGCTCAAAGTCCTCGTAGAACACACAAGAGCATCCAGTGCAGGCTCAAAGTCCTCGTAGAACACACTCAGTCACCATCATTAACATGAGCCCAGCTATCCGTCTCAAAGTCAGTGTTAGGCCCTTATTCAAAGAGCCTAATGGGGCTGTGTCTATAGACCCTCTTCTTTGTCCCTGTTAAAGACTCATGCCTTCCTCAGGGGCACATGAGGAATGTAGCATTGATCTGTCTAACCCTCCGAGAACAGGGGTTAAAGAACATTGAAAGTCAATGTAAGATCGGACACCACCATGTCGTCTCTCTTTGTGATGCTGAGAGATCAATTATGTACAAACATATTACTCGATTGGAAGATATCTCCTGTACAGACATTGTTGTAACTTCTGCATGCATAACGTCAATGTTGGGGTGGAAAATAGCTTTCTCCAGACTAATAGGTTGAAGAACAGCCTTAGCCCCTCAGCCATCGGCTGTCCCAAATGGCAACCTATCCCCCATATGGCTCTGGTCAAATATAGAGCACTATATAGGGAATAGGGTGCTTTTTGGGTCCAAGCCATGGTCCATGTTTATTCAGACCCCCATTCTACTGGTCCTGTGATAGAAGAAGCACTACCACATAGCCTACACAGATGATACATCAACCCTCATTGCAAGGAAGAGAAATACACTACATGACCGAAAGTATGTGGGCACCTGCTCGTCGAACATCTCATTCCAAAATCATGGGCATTAATAAGGAGTTGGTCCCGTCCTTTGCTGCTATAACAGCCTCCACTCTTCTGGAAAATCTTTTCACTAGATGTTTGAACAGGGTTCTGTGCATGACCATCAAGTTCTTCCACACCGATCTCGACAAACAATTTCTGTATGGACCTTGCTTTGTGCACGGGGGCATTGTCATGCTGAAACAGGAAAGGGCCACCCCCAAACTGTTGCCACAAACTTGGAAGCACAGAATTGTCTAAAATTTTAATTGTATGCTGTAGAGTTAAGATTTCCCTTCCCTGGAACTAAGGGCCTAGCTTGATCCATGAAAAACAGCAGCAGACCACTATTCCCCCACCAAACTTTACAGTTGACACTATGCATTGGGGCAGGTAGCATTCTCCTGGCATCTGCCAAACTCAGATTCATCTGTTGGACTGCCAGATGGTGAAGCGTGATTCATCACTCCAGAGAACGTGTTTCCACTGGTCATGAGAACAAGGCCAACCTTTTTGGCAACGGTGATCAGTATTGTGTGTTGCAACTGAGGAACAGACAGTTATTGTTTATTGCGAACTCAAGAGTCTCAAGAGTCTCATTCTCGGGTGGCAGGGCAGCCTAGTGGTTAGAGCGTTGGACTAGTAACCGGAAGGTTGCGAGTTCAAACCCCCAAGCTGACAAGGTACAAATCTGTCGTTCTGCCCTTGAACAGGCAGTTAACCCACTGTTCCCAGGCCATCATTGAAAATAAGAATTTGTTCTTAATAAATAAAAAAATAATTAAAAAAATTCTGTGAACTTATGAGCTTGTGTGGCCTACCACTTTGGGGCTGAGCCATTGTTGCTCCTAGACGTTTCCACTTCACAATAACAGCACCTACAGTTGATCGGGGAAGTTCTAGCAGGGCAGAAATTTGACAAACTGACTTTTTGGAAAGGTGCCATCCTATCACAGTGCCATGTTGAAAGTCACTGAGCTCTTCAGTAAGGCCATTCTACTGCCAATGTTTGTCTATGGAGTTTGCATGGCTGCGTGCTCAATTGTATACACCTGTCAGCAATGGGTGTCGCTGAAATAGCCAAATCCACTAATTTGAAGGGGTGTCCACATACTTTTGTATAATGTATATAGTGTGTATGAATAGTCAGGGTGGGGTGAATCCTGGCTTCTGCATCAGTACATTTTGCAGAATTTCCAACTGACATCATTATAGTAGGGGTTGGCAGGTAGCCTAGTGGTTAGAGGGTTGGGCCAGTAACCAAAAGGTTGCTGGATCAAATCCCTGAGCTGACAAGTAAAAAATATGGTGTTCTGCCCCTGAAAAAGCCAATTAACCCACTGTTCATTGTAAATAAGAATTTGTTCTTAACTGACTTGCCTAGTTAAATAAAGGTTACATTTTATAAATAAATAGTAACTTGGCCAGCAGGAAAAGTAGTCTGTGTGATGTTTGAGATACAGAGGTGGTATAGAGTGAATCCCATCTTGAGATACAATACTCACCCATAATCATTTTTACACCAAATTTTTTGCCAAATCTCCCATTGACATCCATGCATAACATACACACAAAGTCATCATTTGACACCTCTGTGAGGGGAGATTTGTTAGGAAAAAATCCCAAGTCATCGTGATTATTACCCTTACAAAGAAAGATTGCAGTTTTTAAACTGCAGGTAAATGTGCAGTAACTGCAGTCGACTGTGATATTTTGGACCCAATAATTGCAGAATAACAGTCAGTTATTTTGGACAGTAATTGCAGAATAACTCTTAATTTTGGAACTCTTAACTAATTGCAGAAAAATTACTGCTTAACTTAAAAATTAAAAAAACAGGTGTTATTTTTAGATGCAGTATTTGCAGCATACTGTAGTTATACAGCAGTATACTGTAGTTATACTGCACTCTGACTGCAATCTTTTTTTCCCTAAGGGTAGGGTATAGCCGACAGAGATGGCCGCCTCGCTTCACATTCCTAGGAAACTATGTAGTATTTTGTTTTTTTTCCGTGTTATTTCTTACATTGGTACCCCAGGTCATCTTAGGTTTCATTACATACAGTCGAGAAGAACTACTGAATATAAGAGCAACATCAACTCACCATCATTGGACCAGGAATATGACTTTCCCGAAGCGGAACCTGTGTTTTGCCTTCCACCCAGGACAATGAATCGGATCCCAGCCGGCGACCCAAAACAATGACACCGTAAAAGGGGCAAACGAAGCGGTCTTCTGGTCAGACTCCAGAGACGGGCACATCGTGTACCACTCCCTATCATACTACTCGCCAATGTCCAGTCTCTTGACAACAAGGTTGATGAAATCCGAGCAAGGGTAGCACTCCAGAGAGACATCAGGGACTATAACGTTCTTTGCTTCACGGAAACATGGCTCACTGGAGAGACTTTATCGGAGTCGGTGCAGCCAGCTGGTTTCTCCACGCATCACGCCGACAGAAACAAACATCTTTCTGGTAAGAAGAGGGATGGGGGGTATGCCTTATGATTAACGAGATGTGGTGTGATCATAACAACATACAGGAACTCAAGTCTTTCTGTTCACCTGACTTAGAATTCCTCACAATCAAATGTCGACCGCATTATCTACCAAGAGAATTCTCTTTGATTAGAATCACAGCCGTATATATTCCCCCCTCCAAGCAGACACATCAATGGTCCTGAACAAAATTTATTTGACTCTATGTAAACTGGAAACCACATATCCTGAGGCTGCATTCATTGTAGCTGAGGATTTTAACAAGGCTAATCTGAAAACAATACTCCCTAAATTCTATCAGCATATTGATTGTGATACCAGGGCTGGTAAAACCCTGGATCATTGTTATTCTAACTTCCCTGACGTATATAAGGCCCTCCCCCGCCCTCCTTTCGGAAACGCTGACCACGACTCCATTTTGTTGCTTCCAGCCTACAGACAGAAACTAAAACAAGAAGCTCCCGCGCTCAGGTCTGTTCAACGCTGGTCCGACCAATCTGATTCCACGCTTCGATCACGTGGATTGGGATATGTTCTGCATTGCGTCCAACAACAACATTGACGAATACACTGATTCGGTGAGCGAGTTCATTAGAAAGTGCATCAGCGATGCCGTACCCACAGCAACTATTAAAACATTCCCAAACCAGAAACCGTGGATTGATGGCAGCATTCGCGCGAAACTGAAAGCGCGAACCACTGCTTTTAACCAGGGCAAGGTGACCGGAAACATGACCAAATACAAACAGTGTAGCTATTCCCTCCGCAAGGCAATCAAACAAGCTAAGCGTCAGTATAGAGACAAAGTAGAGTTGCAATTCAACGGCTCAGACACAAGAGGAATGTGGCAGGGTCTACAGTCAATCACGGATTACAAAAAGAAAACCAGCCCGTCGCGGACCAGGATGTCTTGCTCCCAGACAGACTAAATATCTTCCTTGCTCGCTTTGAGGACAATACAGTGCCACTGACACGGCCCGCTACCAAAACCTGCGGACTCTCCTTCACTGCAGCCAACGTGAGTAAAACATTTAAACGTGTTAACCCTCGCAAGGCTGCAGGCCCAGACGGCATCCCCAGCCGCGTCCTCAGAGCATGTGCAGACCAGCTGGCTGGTATGTTTACGGACATATTCAATCAATCCTTATCCCAGTCTGCTGTTCCCACATGCTTCAAGAGGGCCACTATTGTTCCTGTTCCCAAAAAAGCGAAGGTAACTGAGCTAAACGACTACCGCCCCATAGCACTCACTTCCGTCATCATGAAGTGCTTTGAGAGACTAGTCAAGTACCATATCACCTCCACCCTACCTGACACCCTAGACCCATTCCAATTTGCTTACCGCCCCAATAGGTCCACAGACGACGCAATCGTAACCACACTGCACACTGCCCTAACCCATCTGGACAAGAGGAATACCTATGTGAGAATGCTGTTCATTGACTACAGCTTGGCATTTAACACCATAGTACCCGCCAAACTCGTCATCAAGCTCGAGACCCTGGGTCTCGACCCCGCCCTGTGCAACTGGGTACTGGACTTCCTGACGGGCCTCCCCCTGGTGTTGCGGGTAGGTAACAACATCTCCACCCCGCTGATCCTCAACACTGGGGCCCCACAAGGGTGCGTTCTGAGCCCTCTCCTCTACTCCCTGTTCACCCACGACTGCGTGGCCATGCATGCCTCCAACTCAATCACAAGTCTGTGGACGACACTACAGTGGTAGGCTTGATCACCAGCAACAACGAGACGGCCTACAGGGAGGAGGTGAGGGCCCTCAGAGTGTGGTGTCAGGAAAATAACCTCACACTCAACGTCAACAGAACAAAGGAGATGATTGTGGACTTCAGGAAACAGCAGAGGGAGCACCCCCTCTATCCACATCGACGGGATAGTAGTGGAGAGGGTAGTAAGTTTTAAGTTCCTCGGCATACACATCACAGACAAACTGAATTGGTCCACCCACACAAACAGCGTGGTGAAGAAAGCGCAACAGCACCTCTTCAATCTCAGGAGGCTGAAGAAATTTGGCTTGTCACAAAAAGCACTCACAAACTTCTATAGATGCACAATCGAGAGCATCCTGTCAGGCTGTATCACCGCCTGGTACGGCAACTGCTCCACCCACAACCGTAAGGCTCTCCAGATGGTAGGGAGGTCTGCACAACGCATCACCGGGGGCAAACTACCTGCCCTCCAGGACACCTACACCACCCGATGTCACAGGATGGCCATAAGGATCATCAAGGACAACAACCACCCGAGCCACGCCTGTTCACCCCGCTATCATCCAGAAGGCGAGGTCAGTACAGGTGCATCAAAGCTGGGACCGAGAGACTGAAAAACACCTTTCTATCTCAAGGCCATCAGACTGTTAAACAGCAACCACTATCATTGAGTGGCTGCTGCCAACACATTGACTCAACTCCAGCCACTTTAATAATGGAAATTGATGGGAAATTATGTAACAAAAAATGTATAACTCGCGACTTTAAACAATGCTACTTAATATAATGTTTACATACCCTACATTACTCATCTCATATGTATACGTATATACTGTACTCTATATCATCTACTGCATCTTGCCATCTTTATGTAATACATGTATCACTAGCCACTTTAAACTATGTCACTTTAAGTTTATATACCCTACATTACTCATCTCATATGTATATACTGTACTCGATACCATCTACTGCATTATCACAGTTATCTTCACAGGTCTGTCAATTAGACTCCTTTCAAGTCCCAAACTGTAAGTATAAGAACAAGTAATCAACAAATGGGCCTAAACTGGGGGTCTAAATTTGGCTACTGGATCAAAGGTCCTTCACACTAGAATTACTGGTACTTCTATAGCTCTCTGGTTGGTTTATCCTGTTGTGGGGGTGAAGAAGTGCACTCCCTTACTGAAGGCTACTAAGCGCCAAGCGCTCAATGTCCCTTGCCTCAACAACCACTGTACTGTATCTACAGTACGTCATATATACAGTACTGCCTCTACAATACATTATATATACAGTACTGCCTCTACAATACATTATATATACAGTACTGTATCTACCGTAAATCATATATACAGTACTGCCTCTACAATACATTATATATACAGTACTGTATCTACCGTAAATCATATATACAGTACTGCCTCTACAATACATTATATATACAGTACTGCCTCTACAATACATTATATATACAGTACTGTATCTACCGTAAATCATATATACAGTACTGCCTCTACAATACATTATATATACAGTACTGTATCTACCATAAATCATATATACAGTACTGCCTCTAGAATACAATATATAGAGTACTGTATCTACTGTAAAGCATATATATACATAATACAGTATTATATATACAGTACTGTATCTACTGTAAAGCATATATACAGTACTGCCTCTACAATAAATTATATATACAGTACTGCCTCTACAATACATTATATATACAGTACTGCCTCTACAATACATTATATATACAGTACTGTATCTACTGTAAAGCATATATACAGTACTGCCTCTACAATAAATTATATATACAGTACTGCTACAATACATTATATATACAGTATAAATTATATATACAGTAGTGTATCTACTGTAAAGCATATATACAGTACTGCCTCTACAATATATTATATATACAGTACTGCCTCTACAATATATTATATATACAGTACTGTATCTACTGTAAATCATATATACAGTACTGTATCTACTGTAAAGTATATATACAGTACTACATCTACAGTAAAACATATATACAGTACTGTATTTACAGTAAATAATATAGGCTGAATATTACAATTATTAGGAACACCTTCCTGATATTGAGTTGCCCTCAAAACCGCCTCAATTAGTTGCAGCATGGACTCTACAAGCGTCCATGTTGACTCAATTGCTTCTCACAGTTGTGTCAAGTTGGCTGGATGTCCTTTGGGTGGTGGACCGTTCTTGATACACACGTGAAACTGTTGAGCTTGAAAAAACGTAGCAGTGTTGCTGCAGTTCTTGACACAGACTGGTGCGCCAGGCACCTACTACCATACCTTGCTCGAAGGCACCGTCTCTGTATGGCACACACACACAATCCATGCCTCAATTGTCTCAGGGCTTCTCCTGTCTCCTCCCCTTCATCTACACCAGTGGTCACCCGCCGTTCGATTGCGACAGACTGGTCGATCTTCAATGCATTCCTCGTCTCGATCACCAAACATTGCTGTAGAAAAGCCAACGATAAAGGCATATAAAGGCTTGCGCCCCTTTTTTTTGTGTTGCGCTTTTTGTGTTGTCGGTAGGTGCACTTGATACATAAGCCCTGCGCACCGGGTATGCAAAGTGTTCCCAATTTTGAACATTTCATTTGTCTTAAAAAAAAAAACTCCGCCAACCCAGAGGACCGGGAGATCTGTGGTTAAATTGAGTCCATCTACTGCGCTGGTCAAGCGGATAGCTCAAATCACTGTGCCTTGCTACAACTTCCCCGGCCACAGCTACGTTTGATACTAGCCTACGTAAGATATCATAACTTTTAAAACCATGACCAGAGAGAGGCTATCAAATAATACAGAGAAGAGCGTCTGTTTTTATGAGTGAGTTCATGTCTAAGTTTATTTCAACACTGTCAACGCTGGTTTTATTCAACACATTCAACACTATTGTAACGACCCTGGGTTTATAACCGCGGAAATCGACCCTGCCGCACGAGCATGCATTTGCGGAAAAGTCCTCGGCCTCGAAGGTCGAGGGTTCGAGACCTGCTCCCTGCTGTTTCATTACACTATTATAAAACTTCCACTCGCGGTGCAGCTGTACTGAATGAGTAGCCAGGTGTATCTATAACCCTGAGTTGTATTATTATTAGCTGCTTGTCTTGTCTATTTTAATATCGAGGAGTTTTTCACTTTCTCTGGTCATAGAAACAACATTAATTTGTGCCTGAGGTAGATGCTGTGTGACTCTAGATGCACCATCAGGAGGAAGTCTGTCTGTCTGCTATCTACGGTCAGTCTCACCGGAGGAATGGAAGACGAGAGGCGGACCCTCTGCTGCTCTCTCCATCCCCCGCTGAGACGAATGCGGTGTTCAAGACCATTGGGAACTCGAAAAAAAACTTTTTTTTGAACGGTCATCCATCTCGGGAACTCAGGCATCTATCCAGAGCTCCGAGATTCAAACCTGAAGTTTGCCGAGGTCATGATTTGATTCACCCCCCCCCCCCCCACCCACATCAGATGCAGGTACTGTAGCATCGGACCAGTAAAATAAAAAACGAATTATTTGCAAATGATTTCAATTGATGCTCAGCTATGCCTCGCAAGTGTTACACCAATTCATCTATTTTGTTATCAAAACTCAAGTTCAACTATAATCCGGTCTGAGAATAACAATATTGGCAGATCAGGCATATAGCCAATATGCTGTGATAATGTATTAGACCAGTTATATAGCCAATATGCTGTGATAATGTATTAGACCTACTGCACAAACCTAATTTCCGCAGAAATGTCTTTATTAGGGATCCCGAGTGGCGCAACGGTCTAAGGCACTGCAGTGTCCTCACCCATACCAGGGACCCTCTGCACACATCAACAACAGTCACCCTCATAGCATCGTTACCCATCACTCCACAAAAGCAAAGGGAACTACTACTTCAAGGTCTCAGAGCAAGTGATGTCACCGATTGAAACGCTATTTAGCGCGCACTGCTAACTAAGCTAGCCATTTCTATACACATATAGTAACTGTAGATACAGTACCTTCAGAAAGTATTCAGACCCCTTGAATTTCTACAGTGTTACAGCCTTATTCTAAAATGGATTAAGTTGTTTGTTTTTTTCATCATCGATCTACATGCAATACCCCATAATGACAAAACAAACACATGTTTAAACATTTTTACTAATTTATAAAAAAATAAAAAAACTGAAATATCACATTTACATAAGTATTCAGACCCTTTACTCTGAACTTTTTTTGAAGCACCTTTGGCAGTGATTACATCCCAGAGTCTTCTTGGGTATGACGCTACAAGCTTGGCACACCTGAATTTGGGGAGTTTCTCCCATTTTTCTCTGCATATTCTCTCAAGCTCTGTCAGGTTGGATGGGGAGCGTCGCTGCACAGCTATTTTCAGGTCTCTCCAGAGATGTTCGATCGGGTTCAAGTCCGGGCTCTTGCTGGGCCACTCAAGGACATTCAGAGACTTGTACCAAAGCCACTCCTGCATTGTCTTGGCTGTGTACTTAGGGTCGTTGTCCTGTTGGAATGGGAACCTTTGCCCCAGTCTGAGGTCCTGAGTGCTCCAGAGCAGGTTTTCATCAAGGATCTCTCTGTACTTTGCTCTGTTCATCTTTCCCTCGATCCTGACGAGTCTCCCAGTCCTTACAGCTGAAAAACATCCCCACAGCATGTTGCTGCCACCACCATGATTCACCGTAGGGATAGTGCCATGTTCCCTCTAGACGTGACGCTTGGCATTCAGGCTAAACAGTTCAATCTTGGTTTCATCAGACCGGAGAATCTTGTTTCTCATGATCTGATAGTCTTTTAGGTGCCTCTTGGCAAACTCCAAGCGGGCTGTCATGTGCCTTTTACTGAGGAGTGGCTTCCTTCTGGCCACTCTACCATAAAAGCCTGATTGGTGGAGTGCTGCAGTGATGGTTGTCCTTCTGGAAGGTTCTCCCATCACCACAGAGGAACTCCAGAGCTCTGTCAGAGTGACCATCGGGTTCTTGGTCACCTCCCTGACCAAGGCCCTTCTCCCCAGACTGCTCAGTTTGGCCGGGCTGCCAGCTCTAGGAAGAGTCTTGGTTGTTCCAAACTCCTTCCATTTAAGAATGATGGAGGCCACTGTATTCTTGGAAACTCTAAGGACAAGTCCTTTGACCTCATGGCTTGGCTTTTGCTTTGACATGTCCAATCAACAGGATACACCAGAGCTCAATTTCGAGTCTCATAGC
This sequence comes from Oncorhynchus masou masou, assembly GCF_036934945.1. NCBI lineage: Eukaryota > Metazoa > Chordata > Actinopteri > Salmoniformes > Salmonidae > Oncorhynchus > Oncorhynchus masou. The sequence goes on from NC_088230.1 coordinate 35,558,445, forward strand.
AAAGGTTCTGAATACTAATGTAAATAAAGTATTTCTGGGTTTTTTTTTTTATACATTTGCAAACATTTTTAAAAAAAATATCTGTTTTTACCTTGTCATTATGGGATATTGTGTGTAGATTGCTGAGATTTTTAAAATGTATTTAATCAAATTTAGAATAAGACTGTAACGTAATAAAACGTGGAAAAGTTCAAGGGATCTGAATACTTTACAAAGGCACTGTATCTACAGTAAATCATATATAAAGTATTGTATCTAAAGTAAATAAAACATTAAGTAAAATTGTAGATTCCACATGAGAGAAAATTGGACCTGTGACAAATCAGCTAAAATAGCCTCCCCTCCTGTCTCAACACTCATTATACAATGCTATCAGAAAGTATCACACCCCTTGAAATGTTGTTGTGTTACAGCCAGAATATTATATATTTATATTAAACAGAAATTATATGTCACTGGCAAAGTGGAATTATGTTTGTTTTTTGTTTTTGTTTTTTACAAATTATTTTTTTTTAAATGTAGCTGAAATGTCTTGAGCCAATAAGTGTTGAACCCCTTTGTAATGGCCTAAATACGTTCAGGAGTAAACATGTGCTTTACAAGTCACAAGGTAAGTGGCATGGAATCCCTCTGTGTGCAATAATAGTGTTTAACATGATTTTTGAATGACTACCTCATCTCTGTACCCTACACATTACAACTATTTGGTCCTTCAGTTGAGCAGTGCATTTCAGACACAGATTCAACCACAAACACCAGGGAGTTTTTTTTCCAGTGTCTATCAAAGAAGGGCACCTATTGGTAGATGGGTAAAACAAAAAAAAAGCAGACATTAAATGTCCCTTTGAGCCTGGTGAAGTTATTCATTACAGTTTAGACTCAGTCACTACAAAGACAGAGGCGTCCTTCCTAATTCAGTTGCCGGAGAGGAAGGAAACCGCTCTGGGATTTCATCATGAGGCCATTGGTGACTTTATTAAAACAGTTACAGAGTTTAATAGCTGTGATAAGAGGAAACTGAGGATGAATCAACAACATTGTATTTACTCCACAATACTAATCTAAATGAGTGAAAAGAAGGAAGACTGTACAATTATTATTTATTTTTTTCCAAAACATGCTTTCTGTTTGCAACAAAGGCACTAAAGTAAAACTGCAAGAAAAAATGTGAAAGTGTTATGTTTGGGGCAAATCCAGAACATCACTGAGTACCACTCTTCTTGAGTTGTTTACCAAGATAATATTAAATGTTCATGAGTGGCCTTGTTACCGTTTTCACTTAAATCGGCTTAAATCGACTTGAAATCGGCTTGAAAATCTATGGCAAGACTTTAAAATGGGTGTCTAGAAATACTCAACAACCAGAGCATGAAGAACTGTTTCAAAGAATAATGTGCAAATATTGTACAATCCAGATGTGCAAAGCTCGAAAGACTCACAGCTGTAATTGCTGCCAAGGGGGATTCTATGTATTGACTCAGGGGTTGAATATTTATGTAATCAAGATATGTTAGTTAATTTTTTATATATATATATGTTTCTTCCACTTTGACAATGACAAAATGACAAATCGATCCATTTTAATCCCACCTTGTAACACAATAATATGTGAAAAAAGTCAAGGGGTTGTGAATACATTCTGAAGGCACTGTACATTATTACAACACAGTAATGTTGTTAAGTACTATGTTGCACTATGTTAATAATATAATATAATAATAATATATAATAATATATCCCATTTATCAGACGCTTTTGTCCAAAGCGACTTACAAGTCGGCTGGGGCCACTACTTTTACATATGGGTGGCCCCAGCGGGAATCGAACCCACGACGCTTGGCGTTGCAAGCGCCATGCTCTACCGACTGAGCCACACAGGATGTTAAGATGGAAGACCCCCATACACACACAGCTTCCCCCCATTGGATCCCACTTCCTTTACCTCCACAGAGTATCATCTGTTTGTGGTTGTCAGTAACCCATTTCATGCATCCAATTTAGAGTAACATTTAGGATAACAGTTTCTTTACATGAAGAGGTCTGGATGTATCTGGTCTGGCTCTTATTTTCCTAGTTTATTGGTGGGATGTATGATCTGCGCTATAGAGAGTTGGAAAACACGTCGGCAAGTTTCACATTTTTATTGTCAGTTTCACTAGAAGTGTGTTTTTTTCCCCTTGCTCTTTCTCAACGATGTAGTAAATCAATATCAGTAGTACAATACAAATAAATTAAAGTCAAGTAGAACAAAAACACACAAGAAATAGACATAAGAAGAACAAGTTATAAGTTATATACAGGGTCAGTTCCAGGGTCAGTAGTTATATACAGGGTCAGTAGTTATATACAGGGTCAGTTCCAGGGTCAGTAGTTATATACAGGGTCAGTTCCAGGGTCAGTAGTTATATACAGGGTCAGTTCTAGGGTCAGTAGTTATATACAGGGTCAGTTCCAGGGTCAGTAGTTATATATAGGGTCAGTTCTATGGTTAGTGCCATATTTAAAATGTGGTGGAATACTGTAGTGGTAAGGGTAGACACTGTATGTATAGGAGTAAGGTGACTAGACATCAAGATATATAATAAACAAAGGAAGCTTTACTGTGAGTTTTGGCCAATGAGGAAGCTTTACTGTGAGTTTTGGCCAATGAGAAAGCTTTGCTGTGAGTTTTGGCCAATGAGGAAGCTTTACTGTGAATTTTGGCCAATGAGGAAGCTTTACTGTGAGTTTTGGCCAATGAGAAAGCTTTACTGTGAGTTTTGGCCAATGAGAAAGCTTTACTGTGAGTTTTGGCCAATGAGAAAGCTTTACTGTGAGTTTTGGCCAATGAGAAAGCTTCACTGTAGTTGCGTATCAAATGGACCCTACTCTGTTTATATCAAATGCTGTAGTCTACTCCCCTTATCAAAAGTAGCGCACTGCATAGGGAATAGGGGGCCATTTTGGGAATCTCTACTGTTACATTGGCCTCCATCCAGTGTATCAAAACAACACGTTCAAATTCAAGACAGGGAGATGGAGAATCCACATTTTCTTTGGAACTTGCTGCCACTACAGAACGTTTGATCCTATACCTTTGGAAAATTACAGTTGACATTAACATTAGTTTTGTTTTGATTTTGAAAGACTCCTCCCTGGAGAGAAAGGTTCCTAATGATTATATTTCCATGAATCCCTAATGAAACATAATGTACAGGATCATAACACAGTTTATCAGTGTCTTCTAACACACACACTGTGTCAACAAACTCTCGAGTGAACACTTTGTGGCCTGTGTTAAAAAAAAAATCATATTCTAAGAGTTCTTTTGCGAAAGACAAAGAAAGGACAGAATATGTCCTACATACAGTATTTCCTCATAGTCTACAGTAGACAGAAATCCCACGGGAAAACCTCTTAGGAACTCTAGCGCAAGTTGAAAGTATGAAATGTTCAAGAAGTCAAGGCACCATATCAGTCAAAGCCAGACCTCTCGATCTAATAAACAACGGCCTTTTGATGCACATGTGGGTGACCGGTAGCCAAGCAGTTAAAAGCGTTTGTCCGGTAAACCGAAAGGTTGCTGGTTTGAATCCCTGAGCTGACTAGGTGAAAACAATCTGTCAATGTGCCTTTGAGCAAGTCACTTAAAACCCTAATTACTTCTGTATGTCGCTCTGGATAAGAGCATCTGCTAAAGGACTACATTTTTAAAATGAAGCCAAACAGCAGCCTTTTGAACTCTCACAGACCCTTTTTGGCGTGTGGACATTTGTTTTTCCTATCATTACAAGGAGACAACTGAAGCAGGGAAAAGCATTTTTTGAATACCTCACACCAGTGTTTCTAAAACAACGCTGTTAATGACCACATTGGCAGCTCAGCATGTCTGATGGTTGATGATGATGCTTGTTGTGGAACTAATTTGTAGTTTTCTTTGAGAGGTAAGCCAACCGCCTGCTTGGACTCTACTTTTTCAAAATGATAAACATGTGTATGGACTTCTATTTATACCATCTAATGCAGGGCCTCCAGAACCTGCAGGGCCTCCAGAACCTGCAGGGCCTCCAGTAGTCAAGGAGTGGTTCTTCACAACACAGAAATGCCAACTTGCTGACTTTTCAATGTGTTGCCGTTAAAATCACAAAGTGGTGTTGGGCAAGGTGTGTCTGGTACAACACAGTCACTAAATATAGAGACCACTTCCACCACATGAGTTTGTAGCAGTACAAAATGGATCCAGATACCCAAACAAATGTGGTCTATTTAAATTCATATATATATATATATATATGCATACATATATACACAGTACGTACACAGTAAAGTCATCAGACCTCTTGACTTTTTCCACATTTTGTTACGTTACAGCCTTATTCTAAAATTGATTTTTTTTTCTTTATCCCTCAATCTTCTTACAATACCCTTTAATGACATCACAATACCCCATAATGACATCACAATACTCCATAACGACATCACAATACCCCATAACGACAAATCAGGTTTTTAGAACATTTTGCAAATGTTTTAAAAATACAAAAAATGTAACTATCACATTTACATAAGTGTTCAGACCCTATAATCAGTAATTTGTTGAAGCACCTTTGGCAGTGACTACAGCCCTGAGTGTTCTTAGGTATGACGCGATAAGCTTGGTACACCTGGACATTATTTGAGGAGTTTCTCAAATAGGTTGGCCACTCAAGGACATTAAGAGACTTGTCCCAAAGCCACTTCTGCGTTTTCTTGGCTGTGTGCTTCGTGTCTTTATCCTGTTGGAAGGGGAACCTTTGCCCCAGTCTGAGGTCTTGAGTGCTCTGGAGCAGGTTTTCATTAAAGATCTTTCTGTACTTTGCTTCGTTCATTTTTGCCTCGATCCTGACTAGTTTCCGAGTCCCTGCCGCTGAAAAACATCCCCACAGCATGATGCTGCCACCACATTTTTTTTTTTACCTCTATGTAACCAGGTTGGCTAGTTGAGAACAAGTTCTCATTTACAACTGCAACCTGGCCAAGATAAAGCAAAGCAGTTTGACACATATAACAACACAGAGTTACACATGGAGTAAAACAAGCATACAGTTAATAATACAGTAGAAACAAGTCTATATACAGTGTGTGCAAATGAGATAAGATGAGGTAAGGCAATAAATAGGCCATAGTGGCGAAGTAATTACAATATAGCAATTAAACACTGGAGTGATAGATGTGCAGAAGATGAATGTGCAAGTAGAGATAATGGGGTGCAAAGGAGCAAAATAAATAAATAAATAAATACAGTATGGGGATGAGGTAGTTGGATGGGCTATTTACAGATGGGCTATGTACAGGTGCAGTGATCTGTGAGCTGCTCTGACAGCTGGTGCTTAAGGTTAGTGAGGGAGATATGTCTCCAGCTTCAGTAATTTTTGCAGTTCGTTCCAGTCATTGGCAGCAAAGAACTGGAAGGAAAGTCGGCCAAAGGAAGAATTGGCTTTGGGGGATGACTAGTGAAATATACCTGCTTGAGCGCGTGCTACGGGTGGGTGCTGGTGACCAGTGGGCTGAGATAAGGCGGCGCTTCACCTAGCAAAGACTTGTAGATGACCTTGAGCCAGTTGGTTTGGCAACTAGTATGAAGCGAGGGCCAGCCAACGAGAGAGTATTGGTAGGATAGTCGGTTATTCAAGGGTATGTTTGGCAGCATGAGTGAAGAATGCTTTGTTGCGAAATTGGAAGCCGATTCTAGATTTAATGTTGGATTGGAGATGCTTAATGTGAGTCTGGAAGGAGAGTTTACAGTCTAACCAGACACCTAGGTATTTGTGGTTGTCCACATATTCTAAGTCAGAAATGTCCAGAGTAGTGATGCTGGACGGGTGGGCAGGTGTGGGCAGCAATCGGTTGAAGAGCATGCATTTAGTTTTACTTGCATTTAAGAGCAGTTGGAGGCCAAGGAAGCAGTGTTGTATGGCATTGAAGCTCATCTGGAGGTTTGTTTACACTGTCCAAAAAGGGCCAGAAGTATGCAGAATGGTGCTGTCTGCGGAGAGGTGGATCAGAGAATCACCAGCACCAAGAGCGACATCATTGATGTATACAGAGAAGAGAGTCGACCCGAGAATTGAACCCTGTGGCACCCCCATAGAGACTGCCAGAGGTCCGGACAACAGGCCCCCCGATTTTACATACTGAACTCTATCAGAGAAGTAGTTGGTGAACCAGACGAGGCAGTCATTTGAGAAACCAAGGCTGTTGAGTCTGCCGATGAGAATGTGGTGATTGACAGATTCTAAAGCCTTTGCCAGGTTGATGAATACGGCTGCACATTAATGTCTCTTATCGATGGCGGTTATGATATCGCTTAGGACATTGAGCGGGGCTGAGGTGCACCCATGACAGGCTCTGAAACCAGATTGCATAGCGGAGAAGGTACGGTGGGATTCGAAATGGTCAGTAATCTGTTCGTTAACTTGGCTTTCGAAGACCTTAGAAAGGCAGGGTAGGATAGATATTGGTCTGTAGCAGTTTGGGTCTAGAGTGTCTGTCCTTTTGAAGAGGGAGATGACAGCGGCAGCTTTCCAATCTTTGGGAATCTCCGATGATAGGAAAGAGAGGTTGAACAGGCTAGTAATAGGGGTTGCAACAATTTCGGCAGATCATTTTAGAAAGAGAGGGTCCAGATTGTCTAGCCCGGCTGATTTGTAGGGGTCCAGATTTTGCAGCTCTTTCAGAACATCAGTTATCTGGATTTGGGTGAAATGGGGGAGGCTTGTGCGAGTTGCTGTGGGGGGTGCAGGGCTGTTGACCGGGGTAAGGGTAGCCAGGTGGAAAGCATGGCCAGCCGTAGAACAATTTTATCGAAATTCTCAATTATCGTGGATTTATTGGTGGTGACAGTGTTTCCTCGCCTCAGTGCAGTGGGCACCTGGGAGGAGGTGTTCTTATTCTCCATGGACTTTACAGTGTCCCAGAACTTTTTTGAGTTTGTGTACAGGATGCACATTTCTGTTTGAAAAAGCTAACCTTAGCTTTCCTAACTGCCTGTGTATATTGGTTCCTAAGTTCCCTGACAAGTTGCATATCACAGGGGCTATTCGATGCTAATGCAGTACGCCACAGGATGTTTTTGTGCTGGTCAAGGGCAGCCAGTGGTCTGGAGTGAACCAAGGGTTATATCTGTTCCTGGTTTAACATCTTTTTAATGAGGCATGCTTATTTAAGATGGTGAGGAAGGCACTTTTAAAGAATAACCAGGCATCCTCTACTGACGGTTTGAGGTCAATATCCTTCCATGATACCCGGGCCAGGTCGATTAGAAAGGCCTGCTCACTGAAGTGTTTTACGTAGCATTTGACAGTGATGAGGGGTGGTCGTTTGACCACAGACCCATTACGGACGCAGGCAAAGAGGCAATGATTTCTGAGATATTGGTTGAAGACAGCAGAGGTGTATTTGGAGGGCAAGTTGGTTAGGATGATATCTATGAGGGTGCCCGTGTTTACGGATTTGGGGTTGTACCTGGTAGGTTCATTGATAATTTGTGTGAGATTGAGGGCATTAAGCTTAGATTGTAGGATGGCCGGGGTGTTAAGCATGTTCTCTGAAGATTGATGGGGGGTAATCAATTCACATATGGTGTCCAGGGCACTGCTGGGGGCAGAGGGTGGTCTATAGCAAGCGGCAACAGTGAGAGACTTGTTTCTGGAAAGGTGGATTTTTAGAAGTAGAAGCTCAAATTGTTTGGGTACAGACCTGAATCTACTCTGCAGTAGATTGCAACTCCGCCCCCTTTGGCAGTTCTATCTTGTCGGAAAATGTTATACTTAGGTATAGAAATGTCAGGGTTTTTGGTGGTCTTCCTATGCCAGGATTTAGACACGGCTAGGACATCCGGGTGGGCAGAGTTTGCTAAAGCAGTGAATAAAACAAACTTAGGGAGGAGGCTTCTAATGTTAATATGCACGTGAAGCACACAGTGCTGTACAGAAACCCAGCCTAAAACCCCAAACAGCAAGCAATGCAGATAGAAGAAGCACGGTGGATTGGAAACACTCCCTAGAAAGGCGGGAACCTAGGAAGAAACCTAGAGAGGAACCAGACTCTGAGGGGTGGCCAGTCCTCTTCTGGCTGTGCCGGGTGGAGAATAGAAACCTAGAGATGAACCAGGTTCTGAGGGGTGGCCAGTCCTCTTCTGGCTGTGCCGGTGGAGAGGAACCAGGCTCTGAGGGGTGAACAGTCCTCTTCTGGCTGTGCCGGGTGGAGATTAGAAACCTAGATAGGAACCAGGCTCTGAGGGGTGGCCAGTCCTCTTCTGGCTGTGCCGTGTGGAGATTAGAAACCTAGAGAGGAACCAGACTCTGAGGGGTGGCCAGTCCTCTTCTGGCTGTGCCGGGTGGAGATTATAACAGTACAAAAGCGTTCCACATGGATGCTGGCCTATGTTGACGCCAATGCTTCTCACAGAGGTGTCAAGTTAGCTGGATGTCTTTTGGTTAGTGGACCATTCTTGATACACACAGGAAACTGTTGATCATGAAAAACCCAGCAGCGTTGCAGTTCTTAACACAAACCGGGGTTTCTGGCACCTGCTACCATACCCTGTTCTAAGGCACTTAAATCTTGTGTTGTGCCCATTCACCCTCTGAATGGCACACACACACAATCCACATCTCAATTGTCTCAAGGCTTAAAATTCCTTCTTTAACCTGTATTCTTCCCTTCATCTATACTGATTGAAGTGGATTTAACAAGCAACATCAATAAGGGATCATAGCTTTCACCTGGATTCACCTGGTCAGTCTGTCATGGAAAGAACTTAATGTTCTGTACACTCAGTGTATATAACGTCAAACTACAGGTTGTCTGCTTTGATAGCCTCGGTACCAAGGTGAGTGCCTTTATACAAACACAAGGGGAAGAAGGAAGTTAAAGACTAATAGTTTGCTATTCATTACTGGCAGCAGATGAGAGGGTATAGGGAGTCTGAAGGAAGTAGCTCCAGCTTTTAATTTCCTGAAGGGAGTACGCCCAGCTACAGCCCAGATACTCCCCTACAACCTCTGCTTAGAGAATGGCCTGTAAAGCCTGTAATTCTCTCAGCCATGGTCCTAGAGCCCTATAGCCTTAACCTGGACGGTGTTAAAGAGGGTGTAGGCCACACCACACCAAGACGCCATGCCAATACAAGGTAGTATGTTTCATACTGTATCGTGAGCAGTGGAGATGTTTGGTTATATTTAAAGACATTCAGGATTTAAAGGCTTTGCAAAAATGTAACATATTGGGTTGTAGATGTAGTAATTGAGTATTTGGCTAAGGGAACAAAATCACAGTAATGCTTGCTAGGAAGGAGGCGTGGGCCACACGTGAACTACTGCTAGGTAGATCAAATCGTCTTTCTCTGTGATACTGCCTGAGCTGTTCCAGAGTCAGTAACACCACTACTAGGTAGATCACACCATCTTTCTCTGTGATACTGCCTGAGCTGTTCCAGAGTCAGTAACGCCACTACTAGGTAGATCACACCGTCTGTCTCTGTGATACTGCCTGAGCTGTTCCAGAGTCAGTAACGCCACTACTAGGTAGATCAAACCGTCTGTCTCTGTGATACTGCCTGAGCTGTTCCAGAGTCAGTAACGCCACTACTAGGTAGATCACACCGTCTGTCTCTGTGATACTGCCTGAGCTGTTCCAGAGTCAGTAACGCCACTACTAGGTAGATCACACCGTCTGTCTCTGTGATACTGCCTGAGCTGTTCCAGAGTCAGTAACGCCACTACTAGGTAGATCACACCGTCTGTCTCTGTGATACTGCCTGAGCTGTTCCAGAGTCAGTAACGCCACTACTAGGTAGATCACACCGTCTGTCTCTGTGATACTGCCTGAGCTGTTCCAGAGTCAGTAACGCCACTACTAGGTAGATCACACCGTCTGTCTCTGTGATACTGCCTGAGCTGTTCCAGAGTCAGTAACGCCACTACTAGGTAGATCACACCGTCTGTCTCTGTGATACTGCCTGAGCTGTTCCAGAGTCAGTAACGCCACTACTAGGTAGATCACACCGTCTGTCTCTGTGATACTGCCTGAGCTGTTCCAGAGTCAGTAACGCCACTACTAGGTAGATCACACCGTCTGTCTCTGTGATACTGCCTGAGCTGTTCCAGAGTCAGTAACGCCACTACTAGGTAGATCACACCGTCTGTCTCTGTGATACTGCCTGAGCTGTTCCAGAGTCAGTAACGCCACTACTAGGTAGATCACACCGTCTGTCTCTGTGATACTGCCTGAGCTGTTCCAGAGTCAGTAACGCCACTACTAGGTAGATCACACCGCCTGTCTCTGTGATACTGCCTGAGCTGTTCCAGAGTCAGTAACGCCACTACTAGGTAGATCACACCGTCTGTCTCTGTGATACTGCCTGAGCTGTTCCAGAGTCAGTAACGCCACTACTAGGTAGATCACACCGTCTTTCTCTGTGATACTGCCTGAGCTGTTCCAGAGTCAGTAACGCCACTACTAGGTAGATCACACCGTCTGTCTCTGTGATACTGCCTGAGCTGTTCCAGAGTCAGTAACGCCACTACTAGGTAGATCACACCGTCTGTCTCATGATACTGCCTGAGCTGTTTATTACTTCATTATTATACTGCCTGAGCTTTCCACAGTTCTAGGTAGATCACACCGTCTGTCTCTGTGATACTGCCTGAGCTGTTTTCAGTAACGCCACTACTAGGTAGATCACACCGTCTGTCTCTGTGATACTGCCTGAGCTGTTCCAAAGTAAACGCCAAAGGTAGATCACAAGTTCTGTGAAATGCCTGAGCTGTTCCAGAGTCTGACAAGTAGATCACACCGTCTGTCTCTGTGATACTGCCCCTGAACAGGCCACAGTTGACCTGTCTCTGTTCCTAGCTGTTCCGTCATTGAAAATAAGAATTTGTCTCTGTGAACTGACTTGCCTAGTAAAATAAAGTCTCTGTGAAAAAGTATAACGCCATATAGGTAGATATAAAATGGGATTTTGATCAAACCAACTAGGTTCTCTGTGATACTGCCTGAGCTGTTTAGAGTCAGTAAAAGTCTACTGCCTGAAGTGATCTCCTGTGAGTCTCCTGACCTATGAGTATCTATGAGTCTCTATGAGTATCTGTGATACTGTCCTGTTTCAGCTGTTCCAGCTATCTCTATGAGCACACACACAAGAAGACTGACTGGTACTGCCTGAACAGTTGAACACACTACTAGGTGCCTGTGAGTCTCTGTGAGTGAAGAGAAATCGTAGCATCCAAGCTATGTCTGCTGTGTGAGTCTTGTCTCCATGAGTTTCAGTTTCATTTCCACCACCCACAGTCCACAGGTACATGTTACATATTAGATAACTCTGTGATGTAGAGATCCCCATGCTAGTCTCCTATGAGTCTCCTATGAGTTTCAGTTTCCTATGAGTCTCCTATGAGTTTCAGTCTCCTATGAGTCTCCTATGAGTTTCAGTTTCCTATGAGTCTCCTATGAGTTTCAGTTTCCTATGAGTCTCCTATGAGTCTCCTATGAGTTTCAGTTTCCTATGAGTCTCCTATGAGTTTCAGTTTCCTATGAGTCTCCTATGAGTCTCCTATGAGTTTCAGTTTCCTATGAGTCTCCTATGAGTTTCAGTTTCCTATGAGTCTATGAGTCTCCTATGAGTCCTATGAGTTTCAGTTTGAGTCTATGAGTCTCCTATGAGTTTCAGTTTCTCCTATGAGTCTCCTATGAGTCTCCTATGAGTCTCCTATGAGTCTCCTATGAGTCTCCTATGAGTCTCCTATGAGTTTCAGTTTCCTATGAGTCTCCTATGAGTCTCCTATGAGTTTCAGTTTCCTATGAGTCTCCTATGAGTCTCCTATGAGTCTCCTATGAGTCTCCTATGAGTATGCTATGAGTCTCCTATGAGTTTCAGTTTCCTATGAGTCTCCTATGAGTCTCCTATGAGTTTCAGTTTCCTATGAGTCTCCTGTGAGTTTCAGTTTCCTATGAGTCTCCTATGAGTCTCCTATGAGTTTCAGGTTCCTATGAGTCTCCTGTGAGTCTCCTGAGTCTCCTATCAGTTTCCTATGAGTTTCAGTTTCCTATGAGTCTCCTATGAGTTTCAGTTTCCTATGAGTCTCCTATGAGTCTCCTATGAGTTTCAGTTTCCTATGAGTCTCCTATGAGTCTCCTATGAGTTTCAGTTTCCTATGAGTCTCCTGTGAGTTTCAGTTTCCTATGAGTCTCCTATGAGTTTCAGTTTCCTAAAAGTCTCCTGTGAGTCTCCTGAGTCTCCTATCAGTTTCCTATGAGTTTCAGTTTCCTATGAGTCTCCTATGAGTCTCCTATGAGTTTCAGTTTCCTATGAGTCTCCTATGAGTCTCCTATGAGTTTCAGTTTCCTATGAGTCTCCTATGAGTATGCTATGAGTCTCCTATGAGTTTCAGTTTCCTATGAGTCTCCTATGAGTCTCCTATGAGTTTCAGTTTCCTATGAGTCTCCTATGAGTTTCAGTTTCCTATGAGTCTCCTATGAGTTTCAGTTTCCTATGAGTCTCCTATGAGTTTCAGTTTCCTATGAGTCTCCTATGAGTCTCCTATGAGTCTCCTATGAGTCTCCTATGAGTCTCCTATGAGTCTCCTATGAGTTTCAGTTTCCTATGAGTCTCCTATGAGTCTCCTATGAGTTTCAGTTTCCTATGAGTCTCCTATGAGTCTCCTATGAGTCTCCTATGAGTCTCCTATGAGTATGCTATGAGTCTCCTATGAGTTTCAGTTTCCTATGAGTCTCCTATGAGTCTCCTATGAGTCTCCTATGAGTCTCCTATGAGTTTTAGTTTCCTATGAGTCTCCCATGAGTCTCCTATGAGTTTCAGTTTCCTATGAGTTCCTATGAGTCTCCTATGAGTATGCTATGAGTCTCCTATGAGTCTCCTATCAGTTTCCTATGAGTCTCCTATGAGTTTCCTATGAGTCAGTTTCCTATGAGTCTCCTATGAGTCTCCTATGAGTCTCCTATGAGTCTCCTATGAGTCTCCTATGAGTCTCCTATGAGTCTCCTATGAGTTTCAGTTTCCTATGAGTCTCCTATGAGTTTTAGTTTCCTATGAGTCTCCTATGAGTTTTAGTTTCCTATGAGTCTCCTATGAGTTTCAGTTTCCTATGAGTCTCCTGTGAGTCTCCTGAGTCTCCTATGAGTATGCTATGAGTCTCCTATGAGTATGCTATGAGTCTCCTATGAGTATGCTATGAGTCTCCTATGAGTTTCAGTTTCCTATGAGTCTCCTATGAGTCTCCTATGAGTTTTAGTTTCCTATGAGTCTCCTATGAGTCTCCTATGAGTCTCCTATGAGTTTTAGTTTCCTATGAGTCTCCTATGAGTCTCCTATGAGTATGCTATGAGTCTCCTATGAGTTTCAGTTTCCTATGAGTCTCCTATGAGTCTCCTATGAGTTTCAGTTTCCTATGAGTCTCCTATGAGTCTCCTATGAGTTTCAGTTTCCTATTTCCTGATGAGTCTCCTCCTATGAGTCTCCTATGAGTTTCAGTTTCCTATGAGTAGTGAGTCTCCTATGAGTTTCAGTTTCCTATGAGTCTTCTATGAGTTTCCTATGAGTCTCCTATGAGTCTCCTATGAGTTTCAGTTTCCTATGAGTCTCCTATGAGTTTCCTATGAGTTTCCTATGAGTCTCCTATGAGTCTCCTATGAGTCTCCTATGAGTATCCTATGAGTCTCCTATGAGTTTCAGTTTCCTATGAGTCTCCTATGAGTCTCCTATGAGTTTCAGTTTCCTATGAGTCTCCTAGTCTCCTGAGTTTCAGTTTCCTATGAGTCTCCTATGATTATCCTATTATTATTATATGAGTCTTATTATCCTATGACTATGAGTTTCCAGTTTCCTATGAGTCTCCTATGAGTCTCCTATGAGTTTCAGTCTCCTATGAGTCTCCTATGAGTTTCAGTTTCCTATGAGTCTGCTGTGAGTCTCCTGAGTCTCCTATGAGTCTCCTATCAGTTTCCTATGAGTCTCCTATGATGAGTTTCCTATGAGTCTCCTATGAGTTTCAGTTTCCTATGAGTCTCCTATGAGTTTCAGTTTCCTATGAGTCTCCTATGAGTCTCCTATGAGTCTCCTATGAGTTTCAGTTTCCTATGAGTCTCCTATGAGTTTCAGTTTCCTATGAGTCTCCTATGAGTCTCCTATGAGTCTCCTATGAGTTTTAGTTTCCTATGAGTCTCCTATGAGTTTCAGTTTCCTATGAGTCTCCTATGAGTCTCCTATGAGTTTCAGTTTCCTATGAGTCTCCTATGAGTCTTCTATGAGTCTCCTATGAGTTTCCTATGAGTCTCCTATGAGTCTCCTATGAGTTTAGTTTCCTATGAGTCTCCTATGAGTTTCAGTTTCCTATGAGTCTCCTATGAGTCTTCTATGAGTCTTCTATGAGTCTCCTATGAGTCTCCTGTGAGTCTCCTGAGTTTCCTATCAGTTTCCTATTCCTATGTGCTGTTGCGTGAGAAGTGGCAATATCGCACTTTGTGATAGAGACAGCGGCTGATCATTTTTCTGTACCTCTGGGAATGAAGTCCAACAGTTCTTCACGTTAATTTTATTGCCTTAAATTGTAAGTGGAGAGAGCATGAAGCGGTAACACCTGGAGAACAGGTCACTGGTAAAACTCCGGGACGTCCTTGTCCCATCGGGCTCTAGCGACTCCTGTGACTCCCGTGGCGGGCCGGGCGCCTGCATGCTGACACGGTCGCCAGGTGTACGGTGCTTCCTCCGACACATTGGTGCAGCTGACTTCCGGGTTAAGCGAGCAGTGTGTCAAGAAGCAGTGCTGCTTGGCGGGGTTGTGTTTCGGAGGACGGACGGCTCTCGACATTCGACCTCTTCCGAGTCCGTACGGGAGTTGCAGCGATGAGACAAGACTGTAACTACTAATTGAGGAGAAAAACAGGTAATTTGTTTTGAAATATATAAATAAAATAAAAAATATATAATTCCTCTGATCGTTCACAAAACCATGCAGAGATTAAAGATGACAGGGATTACTGAGAACAGGACGTACAGGAAGTGAAGCTATCAGGAAGTCCAGACACTTCCTGCATCATGGCTGACCGGTGTGGACCAGACCAGGGCCAGACCAGAGCCCGGCAAGGCTCAACCTGCCTTAGCCTTCCAGCCTGGAGGGAGTCCCAGGGCCTGTGCCATGCTAAGCCAGTCTGTCTGTCTGAGCTGAGAGGTGGATTGGCAGAGTTTCCCGTATGCAGAGACTGAGTGCGAGGTGCCAATCTGTCAGTGCCAACCGCAGGAAAAACACACACAGCTAAAATATGCTTTGAAGACATTTCACAACCCACAACAGTACAGTTAGTAGGGTATTGCCAGATTACTGAGATATAAAGTCTCTAAACAGCTCACATTTAAAGGTCTTTTTATTCAGAATACCACAGTGTTACAGAAGTCAAGGTGGTGAAACTCAATGCCAACGTCAACCTGGTTATGGGGCCAGAACGTTAGCTTTGTGAATTCCCCAACTGCTGTGAGTAACCCACGTTATCCACTCTCCCAGGCATGGATCTACTTTAGCAGGAAGTAGACTCCTCGCATTACATGGGACAATGGCTTTGCTTTGCTGGCCAACACACCTGGGACACAGGTAGAGTGGTGAACAGGAATTCCTTATCAAAGGACGTTGGATTTCAATACTGGCCCCAGAGCCATACAAAACATACTTTACGTATTTCTGAGTACCTGAGAATCAGATTACCTGGCCTCCACAATCACCTGACCTCAACCCAATTGAGATGGTTTGGGATGAGTTGGACCGCAGAGTGAAGGAAAAGCAGCCAACAATTGCTCAGCCTTTTTTTGGCTGCTTGTGGGAACTCCTTCGAGACCGTTGGAAAAGCATTCCAGGTGAAGCTGGTTGAGAGAGTGTGCAAAGCTGTCATCAAGGCAAAGGGTGGCTACTTTGAAGAATATAAAATATAACACTTTTTTGGTTACTGCATGATTCCACATGTGTTATTTCATAGTTCTGATGTCTTCACTATTATTCTAGTAGAAAATAGTCCTTGAATGAGTAGGTGTGTCCAAACTTTTGACTGGTACTTTATGATACCTACTAATGGTCTAGAAGGAGGTTGGTCGGGGAGGATGGGTAGGTGTAATTCGCTTCAGTTGCGTGTTCGAGTCGCGTTGGGGACAACTGTAGCAATTTAGCTAACCCTTGTTCTAAACTGAACCCAATTCACCTAACCTGCTATGTACATTTATCTAAACTCTCTGCCAATGTAAATTCTACCCATAATTCTCCTTTGCTGTTATGATGCAACAAGCAACCTGGTCTCAGAGAAATACGTATAACACTATAAGTCCTCTAAGATGCCTAAGTTACATCAGTCAGTTTGTATGCTATTGCACAAATGTGGATAACGTACGATTACTTTCCTTCTCATAATTTGTCTGATATTGTATGACTGCTATTCCATTCATAATGTAAAACATAACATATTATAGCATACTAAAAGCGGTTTTGAGACTGACGTACAGAATTATATGCATTGCCCTGAGACCATGTTGATACATTTTAACATGTTGTGTGATTTAGAAAATCATTCTATTGAAGAATAAATACAAGTGTCATTCTAAAGGGCAATACTAAAGTCAATCCAATACTTCATTGGACAGGAATGGATGGGTATAGCCATAGTAAAAAAACAAATCCTACAAAGTTTGAATCACTCTCCACAAAAAAACATTCTCTCTCTTCTCTGCCCTGTGGGCTAGAAACAGAAACATTGAAAGCAAGGCGCAGGGACCGATGAGAAACGTGAGGGTGTGGTGTTGGGTTCCCTCCAGACCCCATTCTGTGTCCTCACTCGGTGACGCGAGACAAAAGCCCCCACAGAAACCAAAGCCTGAGGTAGCACTGCTCTGCTGCTGAGACTCCGAGAGGAGAAGAATGGGCTCCTTTCTCTGTCCAGCCAGCCAGGCTGGACTAACTGTACAGTACACCTCAGAGAGGCACTCAGAGGAGAGGGGAGATGGGTTACTCAGATAATGGACATGTACAGGGACCTCTTCAGGATCTCATCTGGCAGCCAGAGAGAGAGAGAGAGAGAGAGAGAGAGAGAGAGAGAGAGAGAGAGAGAGAGAGAGAGAGAGAGAGAGAGAGAGAGAGAGAGAGAGAGAGAGAGAGAGAGAGAGAGAGAAACTGTCCTGGCCGTTGTCTGACTCTGTTGTCTGTTTGGGTACTTTCCGGGCACCGAGAGGCAGGAGAGAGAGAGGCAGGAGAGAGAGAGAGAGAGAGAGAGAGGCAGGAGAGAGAGAGAGAGAGGAGGGAGAGAGAGAGAGAGAGAGAGAGAGCCGCAGTGCCATTCCAGTTTCATCTGACACCATGGCTTTTGTTGGAAACTGCAGTCCACCGGAGCCGCTGTTATTGGGTTTGGTTTTCAGCGTGGGGGTAGCGCTAGCGATGAGGTCTGACACAAATACTTTCAGGGGATGTAACTAACCATTGCCAATTCACCCAAAAGTTTCTGTGTCTACACTCTGTCCTCACGGACAATGCCAGTGGAGGAGTATTCAGAGAAAATGGGCACAACCATTGTTCCCACAGCAGAACATCATGAGACGCAATGTCCTTTATGTCAAAGCCTACATATATTACAAAGCTGTCAAAACAAAACGCGTAGTCACTCTACATAAGCTACAGTACACAACAAATTCTTCAGTTTTGATTGACAAGAGCCTCAGTCTCAGTTGGAAATATGACAAAGAAAAAAAACAACCTAAGGAGACATTAGCTTTGCCCTCTCAGCCAATCCTTTTTTATGTTACCTATATTTAACCAGGCAAGTCAGTTAAGAACAAATTCTTATTTTCAATGACGGCCTAGAAACAGTGGGTTAACTCCCTTGTTCAGGGGCAGGACGGCAGATTTTTACCTTGTCAGCTCAGGGATTCGACCTTGCAACCTTTCGGTTATTAGTCCAACACTCAAACCACTAGGATACCTGCCGCCCCAGAACCAATCCTTATGTTATGAACTTGAGTGAAGACCCAAAAGCGGTTTTAACAGAAAACAGAGTTCTTTAATGAAAATACAGGAATGGCATAAATCCTCTTCCAACGTTGTCAGCGGAACAAAAAGAACGTTAGTATAGTGCAGGATGCTCCTGCCAGGCAGACTCCGACAGGACAGGACAAGGTGGAAGCAAACGAGACGACAGCTTGCTTCTGGCATCAAAAAACACAAACAAGAATCAGACCCTGAAAGTAGCAGGAACAGAGAGAGAAATAGAGACCTAATCAGAGGGGGAAGAGAGAACAGGTGGGGAAGAGTGAAAGAGCTAGTTAGGGCAGATGTAGAACAGCTGAGGAATGAGAGACAGAGAAGGTAACCTAAAAAGACCAGCAGAGAGAGAGAATGAAGAGAAAGGACAGGAACAGACATAACAAGACATGACAGTACCCCCCACTCACCGAGCGCCTCCTGGCGCACTCGAGGAGGAAACCTGGCGGCAACGGAGGAAATCATCGATCAGCGAACGGTCCAGCACGTCCCGAGAGGGAACCCAACTCCTCTCCTCAGGACCGTACCCCTCCCAATCCACTAGGTACTGATGACCACGGCCCCGAGGGCGCATGTCCAAAATCTTACGAACCCTGTAGATGGGTGCGCCCTCGACAAGGATGGGGGGGGAGGGACGAGCGGGGGCGCGAAGAACGGGCTTAACACAGGAGACATGGAAGACCGGGTGAACGCGACGAAGATAGCGCGGGAGAAGAAGTCGCACTGCGACAGGATTAATGACCTGGGAAATACGGAACGGACCAATGAACCGCGGGGGAGAAGCTGTCTTAAGGGAAGGTTCTGAGTGGAGAGCCATACTCTCTGACCGCAACAATATCTAGGACTCTTGGTCCTACGCTTATTAGCGGCCCTCACAGTCTGCGCCCTATTACGGCAAAGTGCCGACCTGACCCCCTTCCAGGTGCGCTCGCAACGCTGGACAAAAGCCTGAGCGGAGGGAACGCAGGACTCGGCGAGCTGAGATGAGAACAGCGGAGGCTGGTACCCGAGGCTACACTGAAAAGGGGATAGACCGGTAGCAGACGAGGGAAGCGAGTTGTGGGCGTACTCTGCCCAGGGGAGCTGTTCTGACCAAGACGCAGGGTTACGAAAAGAAAGACTGCGTAAAATGCGACCAACAGTCTGATTGGCCCGTTCGGCTTGACCGTTAGACTGGGGATGAAAGCCGGACGAGAGACTGACGGAAGCCCCAATCAAACGGCAAAACTCCCTCCAAAATTGAGACGTGAACTGCGGGCCTCTGTCGGAAACGACGTCAGACGGAAGGCCATGAATTCGGAAAACATTCTCGATAATGATCTGAGCCGTCTCCTTAGCAGAAGGGAGCTTATCGAGAGGAATGAAATGAGCCGCCTTAGAGAATCTATCGACAACCGTAAGAATAACTGTCTTCCCCGCTGATGAAGGCAGTCCGGTGATAAAATCTAAAGCGATGTGAGACCACGGTCGAGAGGGAATGGGAAGCGGTCTGAGACGGCCGGCAGGAGGAGAGTTCCCAGATTTAGTCTGCGCGCAGACCGAACAAGCGGCGACAAATCGACGCGCGTCACGTTCCCGAGTGGGCCACCAGAAACGCTGGCGAATGGAAGCGAGCGTACCCGAACGCCGGGGTGGCCGGCTAACTTGGCAGAGTGGGCCCACTGAAGAACGGCCGGACGAGTAGGAACGGGAACGAACAGAAGGTTCCTAGGACAAGCTCGGCGACGGAGTGTGAGCGAGTGCTTGCTTTACCTGCCTCTCAATTCCCCAGACAGTCAACCCGACAACACGCCCGTCAGGGAGAATCCCCCGGGGTCGGTGGAGACCTCAGAAGAACTGAAGAGACGAGATAAAGCATCAGGCTTGGTGTTTTTTGAGCCCGGACGATAAGAAATAACAAACTCGAAACGAGCGAAAAACAGAGCCCAACGAGCCTGACGCGCATTAAGTCGTTTGGCTGAACGGATGTACTCAAGGTTCCTATGGTCAGTCCAAACGACAAAAGGAACGGTCGCCCCCTCCAACCACTGTCGCCATTCGCCTAGGGCTAAGCGGATGGCGAGCAGTTCGCGTTACCAACATCATAGTTACGTTCTGACGGCGATAAGCGATGAGAGAAAAACGCGCAAGGATGGACCTTGCCGTCAGAGAGAGAGCGCTGAGAAAGAATGGCTCCCACGCCCACCTCTGACACGTCAACCTCAACAACAAACTGACTAGAGATGTCAGGTGTAACAAGAATAGGTGCGGATGTAAAACGATTCTTAAGAAGATCAAAAGCTCCCTGGGCGGAAACGGACCACTTAAAGCACGTCTTAACAGAAGTAAGGGCTGTGAGGGGAGCTGCCACCTGACCGAAATTACGGATGAAACGACGATAGAAATTAGCGAAGCCCAGAAAGCGCTGCAGCTCGACGCGTGACTTAGGAACGGGCCAATCAATGACAGCCTGGACCTTAGCGGGATCCATCTTAATGCCCTCAGCGGAAATAACGGAACCGAGAAAAGGGACAGAGGCGGCATGAAAAATGCACTTCTCAGCCTTCACATAAAGACAGTTCTCCAAAAGGCGCTGGAGGACGCGTCGCACGTGCTGAACATGAATCGAGAGAGACGGAGAAAAAATCAGGATATCGTCCATGTAAACGAAAACAAAAATGTTCAGCATGTCTCTCAGGACGTCGTTAACTAGTGCCTGAAAGACAGCTGGAGCGTTAACGAGGCCGAAAGGAAGAACCCGGTATTCAAAGTGCCCTAATGGAGTGTTAAACGCCGTCTTCCACTCGTCCCCCTCCCTGATGCGCACGAGATGGTAGGCGTTACGAAGGTCCAATTTGGTGAAAAACCTGGCTCCCTGCAGGATCTCGAAGGCTGAAGACATAAGAGGAAGCGGATAACGATTCTTAACTGTTATGTCATTCAGCCCTCGATAATCCACGCATGGGCGCAGGGACCCGTCCTTCTTCTGAACAAAAAAAAACCCCGCTCCGGCGGGGGAGGAGGAGGAGACTATGGTACCGGCGTCGAGCGAAACCGACAAATAATCCTCGAGAGCCTTACGTTCGGGAGCCGACAGAGAGTATAATCTACCCCGGGGGAGTAGTTCCCGGAAGGAGATCAATACTACAGTCATACGACCGGTGTGGAGGGAGAGAAGTGGCCTTGGAACGACTGAACACCGTGCGCAGATCGTGATACTCCTCCGGCACCCCTGTCAAATCGCCAGGCTCCTCCTGTGAAGAAGAGACAGAGGAAACAGGAGGGATAGCAGACATTAAACAGGTTACATGACAAGAAACATTCCAGGATAGGATAGTATTACTAGACCAATTAATAGAAGGGTTATGGCGCACTAGCCAGGGATGACCCAAAACAACAGGTGTAAAAGGTGAACGAAAAATTAAAAAAGAAATGGTTTCGCTATGATTACCAGAGACAGTGAGGGTTAAAGGCAGCGTCTCACGCTGAATCTTGGGGAGAGAACTACCATCTAAAGCGAACAAGGCCCTGGGCTCCCCTAACTGTCTGAGAGGAATGTCATGTTCCCGAGCCCAGGTCTCGTCCATAAAACAGCCCTCCGCCCCAGAGTCTATCAAGGCACTGCAGGAAGCAGATGAACCGGGCCAGCGGAGATGGACCGGAAAGGTAGTGCGTGATCCAGAAGGAGAGGCCTGAGTAGTTGCGCTCACCAGTAGCCCTCCTCTTACTGATGAGCTCTGGCTTTTACTGGACATGAGGTGACAAAATGACCAGCGGAGCCGCAGTAGAGACAGAGGCGTGTTGGTGACTCTCCGTTCCCTCTCCTTGGCCGAGATGCGAATACCCCCCAGCTGCATAGGCTCAGCATCCGAGCCGGCGGAGGAGGGTGGCAGTGATGCGGCAGGTGGCAGTGATGTGGAGAGGGGAGCAACGGAGAACGTGAGCTCCTTTCCACGAGCTCGGCGACGAAGATCAAACCGTCGCTCTATGCGAATAGCGAGAGCTATTAAGGAGTCCAGACTGGAAGGAACCTCCCGGGAGAGGATCTCATCCTTAACCTCGACGTGGAGACCCTCCAGAAAACGAGCGAGCAAAGCCGGCTCGTTCCAGTCACTAGAGGCAGCGAGAGTGCGAAACTCAATAGAATAATCCGTTATGGATCTATTCCCCTGACATAGGGAAGACAGGGCCCTGGAAGCCTCCTCGCCAAAAACAGAACGGTCAAAAACCCGTATCATCTCCTCCTTAAAGTCCTGATACTGGTTAATACACTCAGCCCTCGCCTCCCAGACTGCCGTGCCCCACTCACGCGCCCGTCCGGTAAGGAGAGAAATGACGTAGGCGATGCGGGCTGCGCTCCTGGAGTAAGTGTTGGGCTGGAGAGAGAACACCACATCACACAGAGTGAGGAATGAGCGGCACTCAGTGGGCTCCCCAGAGTAACACGGCGGGTTGTTGATCCTGGGCTCCGGAGACTCGGAAACCCTGGAAGTGGGCGGTGGATCGAGGTGGAGTTGGTGAACCCGTCTTGTGAGGTCGGAGACTTGGACGGCCAGGGTCTCAACGGCATGTTGAGCAGCAGACAATTCCTCCTCGTGTCTGCCTAGCATCGCTCCCTGGATCTCGACGGCGGAGTGAAAAGGGTCCGGAGCCGCTGGGTCCATTCTTGGTCTGATTCTTCTGTTATGAACTTGAGTGAAGACCCAAAAGCGGTTTTAACAGAAAACAGAGTTCTTTAATGAAAATACAGGAATGGCATAAATCCTCTTCCAACGTTGTCAGCGGAACAAAAAGAACGTTAGTATAGTGCAGGATGCTCCTGCCAGGCAGACTCCGACAGGACAGGACAAGGTGGAAGCAAACGAGACGACAGCTTGCTTCTGGCATCAAAAAACACAAACAAGAATCAGACCCTGAAAGTAGCAGGAACAGAGAGAGAAATAGAGACCTAATCAGAGGGGAAAGAGAGAACAGGTGGGGAAGAGTGAAAGAGCTAGTTAGGGCAGATGTAGAACAGCTGAGGAATGAGAGACAGAGAAGGTAACCTAAAAAGACCAGCAGAGAGAGAGAATGAAGAGAAAGGACAGGAACAGACATAACAAGACATGACACCTTAGGACTCATAACACAGTTACATAACAGAGGACTGGTGTAAGAGTTAAAAGGAATGCCTGTTCATCTTCTGTAGTTATCTCCTGTAGTTATCTTCTGTAGTTATCTCCTGTAGACACCTCCTGTAGTTATCTTGGAAGCAAAACAAAGACATTCTAATGTAAATCCTCTAAAGCAGGATCTCCTGGACAGTCTCCAGGCTGGATGGCTAAGGCAGGTGGGCCTGGCCGGGCTCTGGTCTTGCCCTGGTCTAGTCTGCATCAGTCAGCCATGGTGCAGGAAGTGGAGGGCCAAGCCCCCTGTATGTTTTCACTCCAACCCCAGTTGTAACTAACCTGGTTCAGTTTATCAACCAGCTAATTATTAGAAGCAGGTCTGCTAGATTAGGGTTGGAGTGAGAACCTACAGGACGGTAGCTCTCCATTAATAGGGTTGGAGAGAACTTACAGGATGGTAGCTCTCCAGGAACAGGGTTGGAGTTAAAACCTACAGGACGGTAGCTCTGCAGGAACAGGGTTGGAGTTAACCTACAGGACTGTAGTTCTCCAGGAACAGGGTTGGAGAGAAAACCTAAAGGATGGTAGCTCTCCAGGAACAGGGTTGGAGAGTACCGACAGGACGGTAGCTTTCCAGGAACAGGATTGGAGAGAACCTACAGGACGGTAGCTCTCCAGGAACAGGGTTGGAGAGAGAACCTACAGGAGGGTAGCTCTCCAGGAACAGGGTTGGAGAGAGAACCTACAGGACGGTAGCTCTCCAGGAACAGAGTTGGAGAGAAAACCTACAGGACGGTAGCTCTCCAGGAACAGAGTTGGAGAGAAAACCTACAGGATGATAGCTCTCCGGGAACAGGGTTGGAGAGAAAACCTACAGGTTTAGCTCTCCAGGAACGGTAGCTCTCCAGCCCTGATCTAAATTATGACAGGTAGAGGTGCAGAGCAGTAAGATTGAACTTCAGACTTTACCGTGATTTCATATTCACAGAAAGTGACGCATGGGATGTTTGGAAATAACTGCTGTTGTAAATTAGTCACAGATACCAAATCCTGCCAAACTCCTGTCCAGTTAATCTACAATTAAAACCCCTGCATGTTTAACCCTTGAATCGTGTTCATGTTTTTGTTATTCACCCAATGTTCTGATGGACCCACAACAATACAGCCATAGCAGTTTACGTAAAAATACTTAATACCTAGATGTTAACTTATATCAATTCCAATAAATATAGCCAGCATACAAGGATAGATGCCATTTACCTCTGCTAGATTACATTCATCAATAAAAGTGCTATTTGTTTTTTCTGGTTTTTGATGTTCCTGGCCACAGATTCATCCCTGTGCAGTGTGCTCATGGGTACCACGGTTTTGCCTTTCTTTGGCACGTAGGACACTAGGGACGTGTCGGAACGTGAACACAAACTTAGAGGAATTGATAGGCCTGTTCCGTGTATTCAACAGCTGGGGAGGAAGCTCTGGCTTGTTTTGTCATACTGTTCATACCATCGTCAGCTTCCTCTTGAGGAGCTCCTGTCCCAGCTTGTGCAAAGTAAAAAAGTGATTGCATGTGATGTTGTGGTCACGTAGTCCCTGTGTTAGGTCCAGGACAACCTGTATCCCTTGGTTCTTCTCAGGGGATCCTCCACCTGGCTTACCCATATACACTTGCAAGTTCCACGCATATGATGAAGCAGCATCACAGTCCACCCACATGTCTCACACTGAGCTGATTTCAGCTTGTCTCTCTGCTCGCCAAGCTGCTCTGGTGTCTCGGTTAATTCTGGAAATAATGTGGAAGACATTGTTGCAAGGAAAAGTTCTCTGCCAGTTTCTGAATCCCACAGGGATTCTGTGGATTCCCCATTGGATCTGAAAATAACAGCAAGGAGAAGGACCCCAAAGTAGGCATCTAAATGAGTTTGGTCCATCTCCTTCCATCTCTCTCCAAAAACTCACCTTCGCTCCAAATTAGTAAAGTCCAGAATGATTTTCTGGGTGGTATCTGGGAGTTCAAAAGAAGACTATATGTCCTGTACATGAGTAACCGCAATCCACGTCGCCCCTGGTTGTATCGTTATCACATTGGCAGCCATGCGGGGTGGCTCATTCCTTCGTCAAGACCATTCAATTTAAAAAATGTTTGACATCCATATTTCTCCTCCTGCAGGCTGCTGATGGGCTGGCGGCTGATGGACTGGTCCTGGCTGCTGATAGGCTGGTCCTGGGGCTGGCTGCTGATGGGCTGGTCCTGGGGCTGGCTGCTGATGTGCTGATCCTGGGGCTGGCTGAGGGTCAATCTCAACCTCTTCTTCCAACTCACTATCAAACTCCGAATTGACAGAGACATGATTTGCACCTTGCTGGGGTAGAGTGTTGGAAAACTCTGAATTGTTTACAATGTATCAAAATAATGTATTGTAATAACATTGTGCAGGTTCCCACAAGACATTGTGTAGTTCCACACACTAGGCAGGCAGGCAGGCAGGCAGGCAGACAGACAGACAGACAAACAGACAGGCAGACAGGCAGGCAGGCAGGCAGGCAGGCAGGCAGGCAGGCAGGCAGACAGACAGACAGACAGACAGACAGACAGACAGACAGACAGACAGACAGACAGACAGACAGACAGACAGGCAGGCAGGCAGGCAAGCAGGCAGGCAGGCAGGCAGGCAGGCAGGCAGGCAGGCAGGCGCTATGTTGAAACAGCAGGCCCAGGGAGGAGGAAGACAGAGTGAAGGCACACAGTAAGTTAAATGTTCCTTGTTTTCACCAACACACACACTTTTCCACACTTCTATTATCCTTTGGTCCAGAACACCACATAAGTAATATAAATGTGTGCACTCAATGAAAATGTGTTATTTTACATGTTCTTCACAGAAAATGAGTAAATTTGCACCTCAGGTTGAAAAAAAATATTATTTGTATTGTTTTTTTATTTTAGTAAACATTGAAAATGGGTCCCACAGACCCAAACACCACACAATGGTTAAGTCTTTAGACAACAATATCTACCAAGATAACACATTTCCTTATTTTAAGATGGTAATAAACTAGATCATTTAGCCAATATTTGAATCTGGCCTTTACTGTTATAGCCCTTAGAAATGCATTGAATAACACATGTGTACATGTCAAAAGAGACAGTCAGAAACAGTATGATAAAGAAAAAAGGTTTTGATGTGTCTGTCCTGTATTTGGAGACATCGTAGAGCAGTAGATTCAACACCTTTTGTGCTTGTGAGAGTCTCCCCTTCTTCAATATTGGTGACGTATCAGTTTGTAGCGCCAACGGTTCAGTCTGGACAGTCGGTTTTGTGTGGAAGACCTCGTAGAAATGAGAATTTGCCACGACAGAGAGTTCAGCTCTTGTTGACGTCATCGAGCCAAACAACCGACACTGTCGTATTAGTGACTGTCTATTCTTTCAATGGTGGTGACTCAATAGTTTGTAGCTCACACGGTTTCGGGTTTTACAGACGATTTCATGATGATTTTCTTGTTGGAGCTTTCACAATCCCCAGGTAATGGAATAGGCATAAACTTTATATCAGCGGGAAAGATTGAGCTGCAGCCCACTACAAAAAAACGTTGTCTCGAGCACTAAACGCAGATATTCACAATGACGTTACTGTGTGAGTTTTTAATGTTTTACCTTGTTGTGTACTGAACATTGTGGTCATTTTGGGATGTTTGGCTCTTGCTATGGTACATTTACATAGATGTGTGTGTGTGTGCTTGTGTGTGTGCTTGCACACACACACACACACGTCGTGCAAAACATTCAGACAGGTGGCTGATTTAACATTACAACGCCCTCATCTTTCAAGACCCTTAAACAGCTCAGTAGCAGTACAAACACGAGGCTTTCCCAATGCGATAAAACTATGTTTTCTTGCATATTTCCTAAAGCTAGTGATTACTGAGTTAATCACATACATTCCTGTGAGTTCTTGGAGGCTACTGCCATGTCAGAGAGGATTCTCCAACAGTGGGGTCCTTGTTCTAGGGGCTTTAGCCGGCCTAATGCCTGTTCAAAAATATGTTTTTGTGTCTTTTAGGAAAAATCCAACTGGATCATTTATAGAAGAGTTTATAGAAGAAACAGAGAAGTAGACAGAAAATATTATGCAGAGACTACTTCCTGTCATGACAAGATATTATATGTTTATATGTTAATAATATACTTTCAAAGAGATTAAAGTTCAAAGATTCCAGTCCTTTGTAGACTTGTTTTTGGCAAATTTAAAATAAAGGCAGTTGAAAATAAAGGGGAGTTTTTGATTTTGGAGGGTCTGGAGTCTCAGTCGACATAGCTATGACTGCATGTCATCCCAAGCATTGTTAACCACCAAAGCCCAAACTACTGTGAGGAAGGGAGCATCACTGTGAGGGAAGGAGAATCACTGTGAGGGAGGGAGAATCACTGTTAGGGAGGGAGAATCACTGTGAGGGAGGGAGAATCACTGTGAGGGAGGGATAATCACTGTGAGGGAGGGAGAATCACTGTGAGGGAGGGAGAATCACTGTGAGGGAGGGAGAATCACTGTGAGGGAGGGAGAATCACTGTGAGGGAGGGAGAATCACTGTGAGGGAGGGAGAATCACTGTGAGGGAGGGAGAATCACTGTGAGGGAGGGAGAATCACTGTGAGGGAGGGAGAATCACTGTGAGGGAGGGAACATCACTATGAGGGAGGAAGCATCACTGTGAGGGAGATTCACTGTGGGTGTAGCCCCACCTGCGAACTTCAAATCCAGTGTCTCCCCTCAGGTCTAATCTCTCGTGGACAGATGAAACGACGAGAACTGCGGTTTTCATTGTGAATTATTTGGTGGATTATTTTGGGGGAGCATCACTATGAGGGAGGGAGCATCACTATGAGGGAGGGAACATCACTATGAGGGAGGGAACATCACTATGAGGGAGGGAACATCACTATGAGGGAGGGAACATCACTATGAGGAACATCACTATGAGAGTGGAACATCACTATGAGGGAGGGAACATCACTATGAGGGAGGGAACATCACTATGAGGGAGGGAGGAGCATCACTATGAGGGAGGGAACATCACTATGAGGGAGGGAACATCACTATGAGGGAGGGAGCATCACTATGAGGGAGGGAACATCACTGTGAGGGAGGGAACATCACTATGAGGGAGGGAACATCACTATGAGGGAGGGAACATCACTATGAGGGAGGGAACATCACTATGAGGGAGGGAACATCACTATGAGGGAGGGAACATCACTATGAGGGAGGGAACATCACTATGAGGGAGGGCACATCACCGTGAGGGAGGGGCATCACTATGAGGGAGGGGCATCACTATGAGGGAGGGAGCATCACTATGAGGGAGGGCACATCACTGTGAGGGAGGGAGCATCACTATGAGGGAGGGAACATCACTATGAGGGAGGGGCATCACTATGAATGGGGGAGTACTCTGTTTGACCCATCACAGATGTTGTTTGGACCAGGAAAATGATGATTCTGGGAAACATATTGTATATTGTGTTTCAGCGTTTTGTGGTTTTAGAAACGTAACGGACTGTGATTGGATAGTGGATTTACTGTAAATTCACGATTTGATTGTATGAATTGAAAAGGTTGAGAATTGCCTTTATGTTTGATTTGAACCTCTAATTTATAAGAGATGTTTAACAGGATACAGTATGTGGTATGGAACAGAATGGAAAAGAAAGCATTAAAACCCTCAGTGTCACGGCCGTTAAAAGAAGAGGACCAAGGTGCAGCGTGGTGAGCGTAAATACTTGTAATAGAAGATGTTGCCAACAAAATAATAAACAATATCAAAACGTGAAGCTTAAGGCTATGTGCCATCAAACAAAGTTAATTTCCCACCGAGACAGGTGGGAAAAGGCCTACCTAAGTATGGTTCCCAATCAGAGACAGGTGGGAAAGGCCGACCTAAGTATGGTTCCCAATCAGAGACAGGTGGGAAAGGCCGACCTAAGTATGGTTCCCAATAAGAGACAGATGGGAAAAGGGTACCTAAGTATGGTTCCCAATCAGAGACAGGTGGGAAAGGCCGACCTAAGTATGGTTCTCAATCAGAGACAACGATAGACAGCTGTCCCTGATTGAGAACCCTACCCGGGCAAAACATAGAAATACAAATAATAGAGTATAGAATACCCACCCCAACTCATACCCCGACCAAACCAAAATAGAGACATGAACAGGATCTCTAAGGTCAGGGTGTGACAGTACCACCCCCCCCCTAAACCTATAGGGGAGGGTCTGGGTGGGAATCTATCCGCGGTGGCGGCTCAGGTGCGGGACGCAGGCCCAGCTCCACCACTGGCTCACCCCACTTTGGTGGCAGCTCTGGTGCGGGGACCCTGGTCGCCAACCCCAGATAAATAATTTACTAAACCCTAAACCTCAACTAAATTTTGTAATAAATAATGTGGAACTTGAGCAAGTTGAGGTGACTAAGCTGCTTGGGGTAACTCTGGATTGTAAATTGTCATGGTCAAAACATATTGATGCAACAGTAGCTAAAATGGAGAGAAGTCTGTCCATAATAAAGAGCTGCTCTGCCTTCTTAACAACACTATCAACAAGGCAGGTCCTACAGGCCCTAGTTTCTACCTTCTTAACACTGTCAACAAGGCAGGTCCTACAGGCCCTAGTTTCTACCTTCTTAACAACACTATCAACAAGGCAGGTCCTACAGGCCCTAGTTTCTACCTTCTTAACACTGTCAACAAGGCAGGTCCTACAGGCCCTAGTTTCTACCTTCTTAACAACACTATCAACAAGGCAGGTCCTACAGGCCCTAGTTTCTACCTTCTTAACAACACTATCAACAAGGCAGGTCCTACAGGCCCTAGTTTCTACCTTCTTAACAACACTATCAACACGGCAGGTCCTACAGGCCCTAGTTTCTACCTTCTTAACAACACTATCAACAAGGCAGGTCCTACAGGCCCTAGTTTCTACCTTCTTAACAACACTATCAACAAGGCAGGTCCTACAGGCCCTAGTTTCTACCTTCTTAACAACACTATCAACACGGCAGGTCCTACAGGCCCTAGTTTCTACCTTCTTAACAACACTATCACCAAGGCAGGTCCTACAGGCCCTAGTTTCTACCTTCTTAACAACACTATCACCAAGGCAGGTCCTACAGGCCCTAGTTTCTACCTTCTTAACAACACTATCAACAAGGCAGGTCCTACAGGCCCTAGTTTCTACCTTCTTAACAACACTATCAACAAGGCAGGTCCTACAGGCCCTAGTTTCTACCTTCTTAACAACACTATCAACAAGGCAGGTCCTACAGGCCCTAGTTTCTACCTTCTTAACAACACTATCAACAAGGCAGGTCCTACAGGCCCTAGTTTCTACCTTCTTAACAACACTATCAACAAGGCAGGTCCTACAGGCCCTAGTTTCTACCTTCTTAACAACACTATCAACAAGGCAGGTCCTACAGGCCCTAGTTTCTACATACCTTCTTAACAACACTATCAACAAGGCAGGTCCTACA
The DNA here is from genome assembly GCF_036934945.1 of Oncorhynchus masou masou. Lineage (NCBI taxonomy): Eukaryota > Metazoa > Chordata > Actinopteri > Salmoniformes > Salmonidae > Oncorhynchus > Oncorhynchus masou. The sequence goes on from NC_088230.1 coordinate 35,589,102, forward strand.
GGCCCTAGTTTCTACCTTCTTAACAACACTATCAACAAGGCAGGTCCTACAGGCCCTAGTTTCTACCTTCTTAACAACACTATCACCAAGGCAGGTCCTACAGGCTCCAGTTTCTACCTTCTTAATGACACTATCAACAAGGCAGGTCCTACAGGCCCTAGTTTCTACCTTCTTAATTAACAACACTATCAACAAGGCAGGTCCTACAGGCCCTAGTTTTGTCTCACCTGGACTACTGTTCAGTCGTGTGGTCAGGTGCCACAAAACAGGAGCTAACATTAATGCATGCATGTCCATCTCTCATGGCTCAAAGTGGAGAGGAGATTGACTTCATCACTACTTGTTTTTGTAAGAAGCGTTGACAAGCTGAATGCACCGAGGAGTCTGCTTAAACTACTAGCACACAGCTAAATGGCACACACCCTATCCCATATCACGCACCCTACCCCATATCACGCACCCTACCCCATATCACACACCCTATCCCTTATCATGCACCCTATCTCCTATCATGCACTGCTTTCCACCCTATCCCATATCACGCACCCTATCCCCTATCATGCACCCTATCTCCTATCATGCACTACTTTCCACCCTATCCCCTATCGTGCACTTTTCAAGCCATTTCGAACACGAACTCAAGCTGTTTCACGTACAAAAAGAATACACTTGTTGACCCAATTCGACAGTGTCGGCAGACTCCCAAAATGACAGAGTTGGCTAATGTGAGAGGCTGAGCTACAGACACACTGTAATGAGACAAAGATTATGTCTCCGTCTTTCGTCTGAACTCACTGGCCTGCATTACCATTAGCTCACCCTCAGGTCAGAGGTTAACAAAAACACGACCTGTCTCAGCTGTGATCTGCTGCTGTTTCATTCCATGGGCTGTATTGGATCCCCCGAGCTGACAAGGTCGTCCTGCGCCATAAACAAGGCAGTCAACCCACTGTTCCTAGGCCGTCATTGAAAATAAGAATTTGTTCTTAACTGACTTCATCCCTTCAGCCTAGTTAAATAAAGTGTAAATAAAAATCAATAAATAAATGGTTGATAGACATTATTATTATATATATATTTTTTACCTTTATTTAACCAGGAAAAGATCCTTGAGGTCAGAAACCTGCTTGTGGATGGGGACCTGTCAAGAGGTCGGCAGGAAGTTGTCAGTCTGTACCCATAACAAAAGAAGACAATTCAACACATTTTAAAAACAATTACAACTGCATTTGTTTTTCTGTCAGAGCTTTCAACTCAGACAGTCGACAGCCTCTCCTCCATTATGTCGTAGCCATTCAACTGGTGTCTCCCACTTTGAGTTTACAGGCTCACTCCTCACTCCTCACTCCTCACTCCTCACTCCTGGACGAGAAAGACATGGGTTCCAATAGAATCTGTTTTCATTCAAAGACTTTATCTGTGATTTAATGAGCTTGCCTGGAGCAATGGCACTAATGGAACAGTCCCAAAAGTGCAAAACCCAACCATCTGGCACTCCTACAAGTTAGAACGCTCACACTTAGAAAATGTATTTATATATTTTTTAAACCCACTGATGTAAGACAGAGTAGCTGTGGATATTGGAAACTGTTCCCGCCTAATATGAGTTTACAATGGGAGCAATTACCCAACAAGGACTGACACTAGCAAAAGCTCCATACACACACACACACACACACACACACACACACACACACTACTGGCTGCCGACTGACACATACATGGATGAGGAAGAAACAACTAAAAACAACAACTAATGATTGTGGATCTGTATCCAATTCAGATTACACAGGCAGACGGTGCCAGCCGAGGCTGTTAGTTATTTTGATCCCAGAGTTATAAATGGCAGAGTTCGGTCTGTAATTACAGCGTTGAACATTATTTAGTGTTCTACTCACTTAGCTGCCTGTGTATTTAGGCTGTTATCTACATGGCTATTTGAGAATGAAAGAGGTTAGGTTTCCATTGCTGCCAACCACAAGAAAGTAGTAAATTACTGTCAAATGGCTCTCATTTTTCCGACACCTTAAGGCTTTTAAATTCAATACTCATTATGGTTGTTTTACAAGACACTGACCATGAGGAGGATGTAGCGTAGCAGCCATACTGTAAACAAAGTAGTATATATGTATATATATATATATATATATATATATATATATATATATATTAAATATACATACACACACACACACACACACACACACACACAGACACAGTCACACACAGCAATTGAGCTGTATAAACAAGCCTGCCTTGTGAGGTTTTACCCTGGCATTACCAGCAATCCTGTAATTCTGTCTAACGGTAACTAATTAGTGTTAGAAACATAGTCTTGTTGCTGTTAAATAACTATGACGATATAGTTGGCTACACTACATGACCAAAAGTATGTGGACACCTGCTCGTCCAACATCTGATTCCAAAATCATGGGGCATTAATATAGAGTTGCCCCCCCTCCTGCTGCTATAACAGCCTCCACTCCTCTGGGAAGTCTTTCCACTAGATGTTGGAACATTGCTGTGGAGACCATTCAATTCAGCCACAAGAGCATTAGTGAGGTCGGGTCACTGATGTTGGCCAATTAGGCCTGGCTCGCAGTCGGCATTCCAATTCATCCCAAAGGTGTTCAATGGGGTTGAGGTCAGGGCTCTGTGCAGGCCAGTCAAGTTCTTCCACACTGTTCTCGACAAACCATTTCTGTATGGACCTTGCTTTGTGCACGGGGGTATTGTCATGCTGAAACAGGGCCACCCCCAAACTGTTGCCACAAACTCGGAAGCACAGAATCATCTAGAATGTCATTGTATGCTGTAGCGTTAAGATTTCCCTTCACTGGAACTAAGGGGCCTAGCCTGATCTATGAAGAACAGCCTCAGACCATTATTCCTCCTCCACCAAACTTTACAGTTGGCACTATGCATTGGGGCAGGTAGCATTCTCCTGGTGTCCGCCAAACCCAGATTCGTCCATTGGACTGCCAGATGGTGAAGTGTGATTCCTCACTCCATAGAACGCGTTTCCACTGGCGGCGTGCTTTACACCACTCCAGCCGACGCTTGGCATTGCACATGGTGATCTTAGGCTTCTGTGCGGCTGCTCGGCCACGGAAACGGATTTGATGAAGCTCCAGACGAACAGTTATTATGCTGACGTTGCTTCCAGTGGCAGTTTGGAACTCGGTAGTGAGTGTTGCAACCAAGTACGGACGATTTTTACACACTTCAGCACTCGCCGGTCCCATTCTGTGAGCTTGTGTGGCCTACCACTTTGGGGCTAAGCCGTTGTTGCTCCTAAAGGTTTCCACTTCACAATAACTGCACTTATAGTTGACCGGGGCAGCTCTAACAGGGCAGAAATTTGACAAACTGACTTGTTGGAAAGGTGGCATCGTATGACGGTGCCATGTTGACAGTCACAGAGCTCTTCAGTAAGGCCATTCTACTGACAGTGTTTGTCTATGGAGATTGCATGGCAGTGTGCCTGATGTTTATACACCTGTCAGCAACGGGTGTTGCTGAAATAGCCAAATCCACTAATTTGAAGGGGTGTCCACATACTTCTATATATAGTGTATATCTTCAATTGATTTTATCAGACATAAAATGTAATGGTTCTTCTAAGTATAATTGAATGGGGGGGGGGGGGTATCGTCTGCTTAGCAATGAAAATCAATGCTGAGCTTTCTGATAGGACAAACATAGAGAAGCCCCAGGAATCCCGATGGAACAATGAGGACAGTGAAAGGATCCAGAGTTCCAAAACCCTTTTCAAACTTTCAGGCCCGAAGGGATCACTTTAGACTGCTAACTCAAGCAGGGGGAATTTCCTTGGTAAACCGGGACATAACGCTAACCTTGACCTAAAACTGAAACGGAACCTTAACCAATATCAAATGTATGGTAAGAACCAAGGGCTTCAGTCCTTAATCAAATCTTAGTCATTGTCCTGGTGCACTATAAAGTGAATAGAGTGTAATTTGGGATGCATGCTTAGAACAGAATCACAGAATAAATGTAAAAAAAATGTAACACCTCAAAGGGGGGGGGTCTGGATATATGAGATACCAATCTGTCAGCAGCACGACTGTGCTTCAGTCAACACGGTCCCTCGAGTCCCTGACCCGGGTCGCCACGCTAGATCAGGTTCCTCTTTTCTCTCCACTGATACACACTCAACTATGTGCTCCACTGGACGTCCCTATAGCTCCTACACACACACGCACGCGCACACACACGCACGCACACACGCGCGCACACACACACAAACACACAAACACACACGCACGCGCACACACACGTACGCGCACACACACACACACACACAAACACACACACAAACACACACGCGCACGCGCGCACACACACACACACACGCACGCACGCACACACGCACGCGCGCGCACACACACACACACACACACACAGGTAATTTACTCTAATGAGGTTGATGGTATAGAGAAGATAGGAAGACAACCCAGTGTTCGACCCTGACTGAGTTTTACATAACACCTGTGTATTAGATTTCATCCCATGCAAATGGGGGATTTAGAAGAACTGGTGAAAGGAAGACCAGTAGAAAACAGACAGGGGATGGGGGTGGCTTTAGACCAGACCAGTAGAGAACAGACAGGGGATGAGGGATGGCTTTAGACCAGACCAGTAGAGAACAGACAGGGGATGAGGGATGGCTTTAGACCAGACCAGTAGAGAACAGACAGGGGATGAGGGATGGCTTTAGACCAGACCAGTAGAGAACAGACAGGGAATGAGGGATGGCTTTAGACCAGACCAGTAGAGAACAGACAGGGGATGAGGGATGACTTTAGACCAGACCAGTAGAGAACAGACAGGGGATGAGGGATGGCTTTAGACCAGACCAGTAGAGAACAGACAGGGGATGAGGGATGACTTTAGAACAGACCAGTAGAGAACAGACAGGGGATGAGGGATGGCTTTAGACCAGACCAGTAGAGAACAGACAGGGGATGAGGGATGGCTTTAGACCAGACCAGTAGAGAACAGACAGGGGATGAGGGATGGCTTTAGACCAGACCAGTAGACATCAGACAGGGGATGAGGGATGGCTTTAGACCAGACCAGTAGAGAACAGACAGGGGATGAGGGATGGCTTTAGACCAGACCAGTAGAGAACAGACAGGGGATGAGGGATGGCTTTAGACCAGACCAGTAGAGAACAGACAGGGGATGAGGGATGGCTTTAGTCCAGACCAGTAGAGAACAGACAGGGGATGAGGGATGACTTTAGACCAGACCAGTAGAGAACAGACAGGGGATGAGGGATGACTTTAGACAAGCACCTATATATTTTCCCCCTTTTTGAATTACCCTGAGAGGCTGTTCAATCACTTAGGGTCAAGGTTAGAGTTCGATTTCAAACACATTTCCTTTCTTGAAGTGAGTAGAGAAGGAGGGATCCATTGAAACGGCATTAGATCAAATCAAATACAAGTGTATTGGTGCACATTATATAAGGTGTAAATGGTACAATGAGATGCTCTCCATAACATTTATCCAAACAAATATGCAATAAGTCAAATACAATTTAATTTTTTTTTTTTAAACAGACCCAAGAGCAGAGCTGCTCGGTGAGTGTTAAGTGTTGGATTTTCCTCACCATCTCTGTGAATACACACACACACACACACACACACACACACACACACACACACACACACACACACACACACACACACACACACACACACACACACACACACGGAAGCAAGCCCTCATTGGGATTTCCAGTCATGTCTACCACAGTGAGGACCACGTCTTCGTCCCCTTTCTCTCCTCCCCTCCTCCTTTCTCTCATCAGCAGCTGTCTCTTTGTCTCCAGGCCGGCTGGGTAAAAGTTTGATAATCTTGACTAAATTAAATGTGAAAGTGAAGCCATGTCACCCGTAAAGGCCTCACAATAGGAGAAAAGGCCTGCCTTTCAGGGAGGGGGGAGAGGGGGAGGGAAGGAGAGGGGGAGGGAGGGAAGGGAGAGGGGGAGAGGGGGAGGGAGGGAGAGGAGGGAGAGGGGGAGGGAGGGAAGGGAGAGGGGGGGGAGGGGGAGGGAGGGAGAGGAGGGAGAGGGGGAGGGAAGGGAGGGAGATGAGGGAGAAAAGGCCTGGCTTTCAGGGAGGGGGAGAGGGGGGGGAAGGAGAGGGGGGAGGGAGGGAAGGGAGAGGGGGGAGGGGGAGGGGGAGAGGAGGGAGGGAGGGGGAGGGAGAGGGGGAGGGAAGGGAGGGAGATGAGGGAGAAAAGGCCTGGCTTTCAGGGAGGGGGAGCGGGGGGAGGGAGGAAGGGAAGGAAGGGGGGAGGGAGGGAAGGCGAGGGAGATGAGGGAGAAAAGGCCTGGCTCTCAGGGAGGGAGGGAGGGAGGGAGAGAAGGGGGGAGAGAAGGGGGGAGAGGGGGAAGGAGGGAAGGAGGGAGGGAGGGAAGGGGGAGATGAGGGAGGAAAGGAAGCATGATGGAGGGAGGGAGGGAAGTATGGGGGAGAGAGGGAGATCTTGGCATATTAACAGGACAGTGGTCAGGCCATAAATCTAGAATTAGATCAGCCTTCCATATCGAAGCATTGCCTAAAACATCGAGCTATATAACATATTGATTAGGTAAATATGTAAAACCCCATTCCCCTTTAAAACTCCCCCAACTCCTGTTTTGCTCAAAAGTTACAGTACATTCATTCAGATATACTCTCAACAAGAACTGATGGCAAGTAGCCTACATACCAATGGACCAGGACAAAATAACCTGCCCAGCTGGACAATACATTTAGTGTTGTATTGCTGCACACTATTTTCGGGTAAACAGTCATTTTTTCCCCCCCATCAGAGACATGGTATGGAGTTCTCTCTCTCTCTCTCACTAACCACACCGTTTTGATCGAATTAGTGAGACATAATTAACTCTATCGTTAGTCAATGTCAACAGCATGTGGAGGTCCTGAAAGCTCAGCCTGCAGAGACGTTAAGGATGTTGGGCTGTGCCTGGGGGGGGGGGGCGAGTTGGGAAAATGGAGTGATGTCATGTACACTGAGTGTACAACACATTAGGAACACCTGATTTTTCCATGACATAGACTGACCAGGTGAATCCAGTTGATCCCTTATTGATGTCACCTGTTAAATGTACTTCAGTCAGTGTAGATGAAAGATGATTGTTCTGAGGGCAAAAGGGGGGGGTGCAACTCAATATTAGGAAGGTGTTCCTAACGTTTTGTCCGCTCAGTGTCTGTTTACCAGACAGATTTAGTAGCCTCACAGTGTTCTATTGACTAGTCCCAGACAGAAGGAATCTGGGTAGTCCTTGGTACAGCCCTAATTTCAGCCGGGAAAGAAAGGCGAGAATAGAGGGATGAGGGGAGGATAGAAGGAGGCAGGGAGGAAGGGAGGATTGGACACAGGGGGAGAATGGTAGATCAAGGACCAAACAGCATGTGTGTGCTGGGGGGGGGGGCTGTAGGAGTATATATATATAGAGAGAGAGAGAGAGAAAGGAGAGAGAAAGAGAGAGAAAGTGTGTGAGAGAGAGAGGGGGAAAGAGAGAAGAGAGAAAGAGAGAAGAGAGGGAAAGAGAGAAGAGAGGGAAAGAGAGAAGAGAGAGAAAGAGAGAAGAGAGGGAAAGAGAGAAGAGAGAGAAAGAGAGAGAGTGTGAGTTGGGGGGGAGTATAGGACTATAGAGAGTGAGATATATATATAGATAGAGAGAGTAGAGTGAGAGAGAGAGAGAGAGAGAGAGAGAGAGAGAGAGAGAGAGAGAGAGAGAGAGAGAGAGAGAGAGAGAGAGAGAGAGAGAGAGAGAGAGAGAGAGAGAGAGAGAGAGAGAGACAGAGAGAGAGACAGAGAGAGAGACAGAGACAGAGACAGAGACAGAGAGAGAGAGAGAGAGAGAGAGAGAGAGAGAGAGAGAGAGAGACAGAGAGAGAGAGAGAGAGAGAGACAGAGAGAGAGAGAGAGAGAGAGACAGAGAGACAGAGAGACAGAGAGACAGAGAGAGACAGAGACAGAGAGAGAGAGAGAGAGAGAGAGAGAGAGACAGAGACAGAGAGAGAGACAGAGAGAGAGAGAGACAGAGAGAGAGAGAGAGAGAGACCTCACTGACCACAGACTGTTGTGTTCCACTTAACAAAGTACTGGAGTGGGAGCCTCCTCGAGCTCCATCGAACTCTGAACGACCACATCCCCCAAGGTGGGTTGACCCAACTGGTTCACACACCTATATACAGAATTGATATACAGGCTGGTTAAGAGGGAGAGTGGGGTACCATACACAAAATAAATCATTTGACCAAATGTTTAAGAAGAGGTCATAATTTCATGGATTCTGTGAAGGAAGAAACCACATGGAAAAAGTGGTAAGCAAACTGTTTTGAAGATTGTTCTATACAACAGCTGTTTGCCTTAGGGTAAATTAAGCCAATGGCCATGACGCAAATTCAGCCAATGGTTGAGTCAATTTAAGTGTTGTCTTCACAGGCATAATGCAAGGAATTATCATTGGGACATGAGGTAACAACAGGTCCTGGGCCTATGTTAAAAGTGTTAAATCAAGATAGACATTATTTTTAAAAGGTAGTGGGGCAATTCCATGGTAACAGATTTGCGCTGAGATTCCGAGTTTTCACTTAAAATGTAGGCCAAATCTTTTATTTATTTTTATTGGCTGCCTCTCAAACCAGGACATCTGCCTATGACAGTCTCTCAAACCAGGACATCTGCCTATGACAGCCTCTCAAACCAGGACATCTACCTATGACAGCCTCTCAAACCAGGACATCTGCCTATGACAGCCATCCGCATCTGCCGTGGAAAGATTGGCTTAGTAGAAACCCCTACTGGAACAACTGTGCAACATAAATTTGGTAAAATCGTCCTCAGTTTCTTGTGTGTTCATGTTTTGTTTTTAAACTCTGTTAAATATATTCTCCAGAATTAAGATTCAACAATGTCTTCAGAAAGAATGGGATGTCAGCTACGCCATGACACATTGACTTTGAAAACATTTATTTTGGTCATTTAAACTTCAGTACTGTAAGTGAACTGGATTTACATCCAGTAACGGAATAGCGGTAACAGAATAGCGGTAACGGAATAGCGGTAACGGAATAGTGGTAACAGAATAGCGGTAGCAGAATAGCGGTAACGGAATAGCGGTAACGGAATAGCGGTAAAGGAATAGCGGTAACGGAATAGTGGTAGCGGAATAGTGGTAACAGAATAGCGGTAACGGAATAGCGGTAACAGAATAGCGGTAACGGAATAGTGGTAACAGAATAGCGGTAACAGAATAGCGGTAACGGAATAGCGGCAACGGAATAGCGGTAACAGAATAGCGGTAAAGGAATAGCGGTAACGGAATAGTGGTAACGGAATAGCGGTAACAGAATAGCGGTAACAGAATAGCGGTAACAGAATAGTGGTAACGGAATAGCGGTAACGGAATAGCAGTAACAGAATTGCGGTAACAGAATTGAGGTAACGGAATTGTGTCCCTGATCTGTACTACACAGAAATATATTCTGTCATGGTGTTGTATCCTAAATAGGTACACAAAGGTGTAAATATGCAATATCCTCCTTTGCATATTTGGGTACTATTCTACACACTAGCTATTATTTTAATGAGCTCTGTACCCAAACAAGACCAAATTTGGTTGGTCCGGACGGGACCAAATTTTGAACAAGTTTGGACATCAAAGTACAGAACAGTAGAGCTCAGTACAGTACAGTAGAGTAGAGTAGAGTACAATAGAGCTCAGTATAGTAGAGTACAGTAGAGTACAGTAGAATACAGTATAGTAGAGTACAGTAGAGTACAGTAGAATACAGTACAGTAGAGTACAGTACTGTAGAGCTCAGTATAGTAGAGCACAGTAGAGTACAGTAGAGTACAGTACTGTAGAGCTCAGTATAGTAGAGTACAGTAAAGTACAGTACAGTAGAGTACAGTACAGTAGAGTACAGTACAGTAACTCAGTAAAGCTCAGTACAGTAGAGCTCGGTAGAGTAGAATACAGTCGAGTAGAGTACAGTACAGCTCAGTAGAGTAGAGTACAGTAGAGTACAGTGGAGCTCAGTAGAGTACAGTAGAGCTCAGTAGAGTACAGTACTGTAGAGCTCAGTAGAGTACAGTACAGTAGAGCTCAGTAGAGTAGAGTACAGTAGAGTACAGTGGAGCTCAGTAGAGTACAGTAGAGTACAGTAGAGCTCAGTAGAGTACAGTACTGTAGAGCTCAGTAGAGTACAGTACAGTGGAGCTCAGTAGAGTAGAGTACAGTAGAGTACAATACAGTATATATTATATATATACATATATACTGTATATATCTACATATTATATATATATTATATATATATATATATATATATTATATTTACATTTTAGTCATTTAGCAGACGCGCTAATGTCTTAGACTGCTCCCGAGCCACTACAGAGGCGTCACTACAGACCCTGGTTCGGTTCCAGGCTGTATCACAACCAGCCTGTCCCATAGGGTGGCGCACAATTGGCCCAGCGTCATCCCGTTTAGGGACGTCATTGTAAAATAAGAATTTGTTCTTAAACTGACTTGCCTAGTTAAAAAAAAATCAATAAAAAAATAAAAATAAACACTCATTTTAAGATAACTACGTGAGACAATGATATATCACAGTCGAGGTAAAAGTACATTTTTCCTCTATAGATTTCAAGACTGTTACATAAAGGGATCATCTCTGACCCTTTTGGAGCTCAAGGTATGTTTCTACAGTACAAATACAAGGTATGTTTCTACAGTACAAATACAAGTATATTACTAACACAGTTCTGAAGTCCTCATCTCAAGAGAACAGGTTATGAAATATCATGATGCAGATTAGCACTTGTATTTTGTTCAGACACATTATAAAACAGGATTTATAATCCAGACTGAGAAACAGAGTTTATAATCCAGATTGAGAAAACAGGATTTATAATCCAGATTGAGAAACAGGATTTATAATCCAGACTGAGAAAACAGGATTTATAATCCAGACTGAGAAAACAGGATTTATAATCCAGATTGAGAAAACAGGGTTTATAATCCAGACTGAGAAACAGGATTTATAATCTAGACTGAGAAACCGGATTTATAATCCAGATTGAGAAAACAGAGTTTATAATCCAGATTGAGAAAACGGGGTTTATAATCCAGACTGAGAAAACAGAGTTTATAATCCAGATTGAGAAAACAGGGTTTATAATCCAGATTGAGAAAACAGGATTGATAATCCAGACTGAGAAAACAGGATTTATAATCCAGACTGAGAAAACGGGGTTTATAATCCAGACTGAGAAACCGGATTTATAATCCAGACTGAGAAAACAGGATTTATAATCCAGATTGAAAAAACAGGATTTATAATCCAGATTGAGAAAACAGAGTTTATAATCCAGATTGAGAAACAGGATTTATAATCCAGACTGAGAAAACAGGATTTATAATCCAGACTGAGAAAACAGAGTTTATAATCCAGATTGAGAAACAGGATTTATAATCCAGATTGAGAAACAGGATTTATAATCCAGACTGAGAAAACAGGATTTATAATCCAGATTGAGAAACAGGATTTATAATCCAGACTGAGAAAACAGGATTTATAATCCAGACTGAGAAAACAGAGTTTATAATCCAGACTGAGACAGACAGACAGACAATACGTCACTGTCAAAGCCAACCCCATAATTGCTGTCTCCATTTATGTGCAGTGTGTATTCACACCGCCATACAAGAGAAAGACTTCAATCTTCATCCCTCAAAAAATATCAAGCGGGTTTCAACTATTCAAAGCTGACCTCATGTTTACTGTCTGTTCGATAGATTCCCCAACAGAAAGAGGACTGATTTGTCATGGGGCCCACAGATGGAAACACCAATCTAGCGCAAACTATTCCCATCCACATTCCCATCCACATTCCCAACACATGAAAAGTCAGAACAAAGTGTCAGCATATGGAGAGATCAGCCTTTGTCACCCAAAAGACATTCCTCATGTCAACTCCTGGCAACAGGCCTCTTAGGGGGAGCACATTGATTAGGGGGAGCACATTGTCACACAGCTTAGCTTGCAGTGGGGCGGGGTGCACAGGGCCTCAAGGGACCCGTCTGTATATGTGTGTGTGTGTGTGGGGGGGGTGTTCTCAGGGCACCCCTGGGAAGCAAGGCTCAGTAGGGGGAACAACCACTAACTTACTGCCATGTATGTAAACCAAGCCTCAATGTATGTAAACCAAGCCTCAATGTATGTAAACCAAGCCTCAATGTATGTAAACCAAGCCTCAATGTATGTAAACCAAGCATCAATGTATTTAAAGCTATCCTAAACTCCTAAATGTTTTTGTTATAATGCACCAGAGAAAGCATAAACAGCTAATGAATGTGATTCATGAACCAATCCTTCATCCAATTTAAGAGAATTGACATGGTTGAAAAACAATGAAATATATGGAAAGGGGAAATGGAAAGGGGGATTCCTAGTCCGTTGTACAACTGAATGCATTCAACTGAAATGTGTCTTCCGCATTTAACCCCTCTGAATCAGAGAGGTGCAGGGGGGCTGCCATCATTGACATCCACGTCTTTGGCGTCTGGGGAACAGTGGGTTAACAGCCTTGCTCACGGGCAGAACGACAGATTTTTACCTTGTCAGCTCGGGGAACAGTGGGTTAATGGCCTTGCTCGCGGGCAGAACGACAGATTTTTACCTTGTCAGCTCGGGGAACAGTGGGTTAATGGCCTTGCTCACGGGCAGAACGACAGATTTTTACCTTGTCAGCTCGGGGAACAGTGGGTTAATGGCCTTGCTCACGGGCAGAACGACAGATTTTTACCTTGTCAGCTCGGGGAACAGTGGGTTAATGGCCTTGCTCACGGGCAGAACGACAGATTTTTACCTTGTCAGCTCGGGGAACAGTGGGTTAATGGCCTTGCTCACGGGCAGAACGACAGATTTTTACCTTGTCAGCTCGGGGAACAGTGGGTTAATGGCCTTGCTCACGGGCAGAACGACAGATTTTTACCTTGTCAGCTCGGGGAACAGTGGGTTAATGGCCTTGCTCACGGGCAGAACGACATATTTTTACCTTGTCAGCTCGGGGAACAGTGGGTTAACGGCCTTGCTCAGGGGCAGAACGACATATTTTTACCTTGTCAGCTCGGGGAACAGTGGGTTAACGGCCTTGCTCATGGGCAGAACGACATATTTTTACCTTGTCAGCTCGGGGAACAGTGGGTTACCGGCCTTGCTCAGGGGCAGAACGACAGATTTTTACCTTGTCAGCTCGGGGATTTGAGTATAGAGACACTAAAATACTTCCTTCGCCCACAATATTGAATGAACAAAACGTTTTTTTAAAGCAATTTTGAGGTGGTTTTAACAGATGTGCATGATGTTCGTTCATCTGCCTTGAAGACTCGACTATATTTTCCGTCTTGCCCATGGACTTCGAGGTATACTTTGTCTTTGTATAAAAAAAAGTGGCATTTGTCAAAGTCCACTTCCATTTGATGTCTCATTCCCTGACCTGTGACAGCAGGTCCTATAAGGATCCAGTCAACATGTTTTATAAAACAGCCCATCAGGAAAAGCTGGTCTCAGAGCATTTCGTATTATTCTTTACATACATCCGAACACTCCATTAAATGTTAAAGGGTTAAGGTTAGGATTATGGTTAAGGGATGGCTTAGCTAACATGCTAAGTAGTTGCAAAGTAGCTAAAAACTAGTAAATAGTTGAACATTTGCTAATTTGCTAAAATGTTACAGTTGCCCATGATGAGTTTTGAACACTCAACCTCCACCCATCCCGACCAACCTCCATCCATCCCGTCCAACCTCCATCCATCCCGTCCAACCTCCATCCATCCCGACCAACCTCCATCCATCCCGACCAACCTCCATCCATCCCGACCAACCTCCAGTCATCCCGACCAACCTCCATCCATCCCGACCAACCTCCATCCATCCCGACCAACCTCCATCCATCCCGACCAACCTCCCATTAATTTTTACTTTAAGTAACCTTCTGTCTTATGTAACCATGCCAAATGTAACATGTGATACTAATTTGAGTATCTTGGATTTGTGTTTACTATGTCAAGTCTAGTCTATGAGACCAGGCTGGGCAGGAACCAAGGATTTAAAGGATATGTAGCGACCCTAAGAACGCATCAACGAAGTTATGTTTTTCTATCATTTTTATGCCATTTGTATATTTCCTCAGTAAATGTACATTTCAAATTCAACTGGGGTTTTTCACGTAGTGATTAGCAGGTCCTGTTTAGAAGGCCTGTAGCTAAAAGACTACACAACCCCCTTCTCTGAAGCTTGGACACCAACACATCCAGGCCAAACCCATTTTTCTCCATGCAGATTTTTATTCTGGTGGGTTGGACCTTGGGGTTCCGATAAACAGTTCCATACGTCAGTCTGAAGGACATATTTAGGAGACCACAGTTAGAGGTTTGGGAGGTTTGGGAGGTTTGTATGAATAACTACATCGCCAGGCTGCCACGGGTTTTAACACATTTTTCTATTTAGTTTTGAGTGTGTTTCAGCAAACACCTATCCCTCTCTTGCTCCCCCCCCTCCCCCTCCCCTCTCCCCCTCCATCCACTCCTCCATCCACCCCCTCCCTTTAACCCTCCCTCTCCCTCGCCATCCACCCCTCCCTCTCCCCTCCCCTCTCCCCCTCCATCCACTCCTCCATCCACCCCCTCCATCTAACTCTCCCTCTCCCCCTCCATCCACCCTCTCCCTCTCTCTCCATCGCTCTCTCTCTGCTATGCCTACCATTGGTAATAGCTCAATTGCTTGTATTCCCTCTCCCTCTCCCCCTCCTTCTCCTTCTCCCCCTCCATCTCCCTCCCCCCTCCTCTCGGTCTCTGCTGTGCCTACCATTGGTAATAGCTCAAATGCATGTATTCCCTCTCCCCCTTCTTCTCCTTCTCCTTCTCCCTCTCTCCCTCCATCTTCCCCCTCCCTCCTCCTCCTCTCTGTCTCTGCTGTACCTACCATTGTTAATAGCTCAAATGCTTGTATTCCTCCCCTCCTTCTCCCTCTCCCCCTCCTTCTCCTTCTCCCCCTCCATCTCCCTCTCCCTCCATCTCCCTCTCCCTCCCTCCCTCCTCCTCCTCTCTGTCTCTGCTGTACCTACCATTGTTAATAGCTCAAATGCTTGTATTCAACATAGTATTCAATCTGGGTTGCCAGGTTCTGGTGGAAAACAATAGGAAGAAGAACAGT
>NC_088230.1:35606875-35614056 GCF_036934945.1 Oncorhynchus masou masou
AAAGACAGAGACAGAGAGAGGAAAGACAGAGACAGAGGGCTAGAGAGAGAGACAGACAGACAGACAGAGAGAGGAAAGACAGAGACAGAGGGCTAGAGAGAGAGATAGACTGACAGACAGAGAGAGGAAAGACAGAGACAGAGAGAGGAAAGACAGAGACAGAGAGAGGAAAGACAGAGACAGAGGGCTAGAGAGAGAGACAGACAGACAGACAGAGAGAGGAAAGACAGAGACAGAGGGCTAGAGAGAGAGATAGACTGACAGACAGAGAGAGGAAAGACAGAGACAGAGAGAGGAAAGACAGAGACAGAGAGAGGAAAGACAGAGACAGAGGGCTAGAGAGAGAGACAGACAGACAGAGAGAGGAAAGACAGAGACAGAGGGCTAGAGAGAGAGACAGAGGGCTAGAGGGTTTTCTCATTTACAGGATCTTTGTTGTTCTCCCTCGATTCATCTCTCCCACACAAACATATCCAAATGAAGCCAAATCAAGTTAAAAGGATATGTATCCATGAATCGTATAATGATGTATCAAGTGCTTATGTTTAACAGTAGACAGCAGTAGAGTACATGACTAGAAAGACCTCTTTACGCCTCGAGAAAACCCCACAGGCCACAGCACAGAGAGGCTAGACTGATGAAACCACACTGAATGCTGTGTTCATAATGGGGACTGTGAATGCCAACCAGGATGTCCAGTTCCCACAACTCACTGGGGCTACTGGCCAGCTAATGGGAACTACTTGGCACCTAATGGGAAAACTCCCCAAAAATATATTGGGCTTTATTACGAACATAGTAAATATTTATGTAGGGGGCCTGAAAATTAGGCCTAGGGACAAATTTGGGCTCTCCCAATCACCACCTAGTACCACTCACCTCCTCTGGGTAGTTGGTGTATTCCTGCAGTGTTATTGGCAATGGGAAGCCATTACCACATTTTTATGGTTCTGGGGGGGTATCATAAATGCTAAAAAGCACAGTAATTACAGAGATTCTGTCTTAATGTTTTAAATGTACAGTGAATCTTTCATAGTAACTGATCAAAACAGATCAGGTTAGCGTAGCCACATTCTAAAACTATACATTGGAGTGCCTCTTTAACTTTAAAGTGCATATTTATCCATAGTACAGACCTACCATTACCAAAAACCAGAGTTTCAAATGCAGCTCAACAAACTTGGAGACTTCCTTTTGTGTAATTACAGAGCAATAAATGCATGTTTCACTATAAAAATACACTGAATTACATAGAGTGGGGAGTTTTTCCTAGCCACTGTGTTTCTGCATCTGCATTGCTCTCTCTCTCTGGTTTTAGGCTGGGTATCTGTAAAGCTCTGTGGTTTTAGGCTGGGTATTTGTAAAACACTTTGTGACAACTGCTGATGTAAAAATGGCTTCATAAAATACATTTGATTGATTGACTATGCAAGTTAAAAGTCATTCTGCAATATGGTAACTTTCTCTGTGGTCAATCATTTACCATTGTCCTCAGACCTCTACAATACGGAAGCCACAGAATGAGAATTATGGAACCCCACGTCTGAGGTTCTATGGAATGGAACACCCTGGTTCTCTGCATTCCGACTGGATCCCACTCTCTAATGTCCACCGCCTCTATTCTGTTACAGTATAAAAAGGTATTATTTATATTCTTTTATTTTTTTTATTTTACCCCTTTTTTCTCCCCAATTTCTCCCCAATTTTGTCTCATTGCTACAACTCCCGTACGGGCTCGGGAGAGACGAAGGTCGAAAGCCATGCGTCCTCCGAAACACAACCCAACCAAGCCGCACTGCTTCTTAACACAGCGCGCATCCAACCCGGAAGCCAGCCACACCAATGTGTCGGAGGAAACACCGTGCACTTGGCGACCTGGTTAGTGTGCACTGCGCCTGGCACGCCACCAGGAGTCACTAGTGCGCGATGAGACAAGGATATCCCCACCGGCCAAACCCTCCCTAACCCGGACGACGCTAGGCCAAATGTGCGTCACCCCACGGACCTCCCGGTCGCGGCCGGCTACAACAGAGCCTGGAATCGAACACAGAGTCTCTGGTGGCACAGCTAGCACTGCGATGCAGTGCCCTAGACCACTGATCCACCCAGGAGGCCATAAAGAGGTATTTTAACCAGAATAAATGTCCCTATATGCTCCTGGCAGTGGCTGTTACATATTCATTTCTATAATTTAGCAGATGCTCTTATCCAGAGCAACTTACAGTAGGGAGTGCATACATTTATTTATTTTTAAACGTAATTTTACAAGTTTCCCAGTCAGGCACCATTACCTTTAAGACATGTTTGGCCTCGTCTTTCTCCTCTGATCCTACAAATTCTGTAATTATAAGTAGATTACAGTGGAGGCTCTTCAGAGGAAGAAGGGGAGGACCATCCTCCTCAGTGAATTTGATAAAAATGTAAATAGTAAACTTTTTAGATAAAATTATACTAAATTCACGTCACCAAATAATTGATTAAAACACTGTTTGCAATGAATGTCTACAGTAGCCTCAAAAACACTCTTTAGGGTAGCACCATGGTGTAGCCAGAGGACAGCTAGCTTCCGTCCTCCTCTGGAATAAATTGACTTCAATACAAACCCTAGGAGGCTCTTGGTTCTCACACCCTTCCATAGACTTATACAGTAATAATGACGTCCGGGAGATGACCTATCAGAGCTCTTGCAGCATGAACTGACATGTTCTCCACCCAATCAAAGGATCAGAGAATGAATCTAGTACTGAAAGCATAAGGTACAGCTGGCTGGGACTGCAGTGCAGAAAATGTGGTGAGTAGTTGACTCAAAGAGAGAGAAAAGACAACAGTTTGGAACAAATACATTTCTTCAAAAATGACAGAGAGAGAGAGAGAGAGAGAGAGAGAGAGAGAGAGAGAGAGATAGAGTGTGTCACGGCCGTTGAAGGATGAGGACGAAGGTGCAGCGTGGTGAGCGTACATTTTCTTTATTTTAAGCAAAATGACGCCAAACAAAACAAAACACTACAAAAACAAACTGTGAAACTCACGAGCAAAGTGCTCTAAACAGAGACAACCGCTCACACATACAGGTGGGAAAAGGGTACCTAAGTATGGTTCCCAATCAGAGACAACGATAGACAGCTGTCCCTGATTGAGAACCATACCCGGCCAAACACAAAGAAATAGAAAACATAAATCACAAAACATAGAATGCCCACCCCAACTCACGCCCTGACAAAACCAAAACAGAGACATAAAAAGGATCTCTAAGGTCAGGGCGTGACAGAGAGAGAGAGAGCTATTACGTCATATTTTTTCACTTATATATTCACTTATTTACATAGCGAACGCAGATAGCTAGTTTAGCCTACTCAAACACCCGGCTCAAACAGAGAGAAATGCCATGTTAACTAGTTGGCTATAGCTATCCAACACTCGAACTTTTCCAAGTCAAGATAAGCTTTTGGTTTTATTAATTTATTGCTACGGGGCCCGCTAATGTGACTGCTAAACTGCTTGCTGACTGTACACTATACTGCATTACTGTAGCAGGTTTACTAAGGCGTTAGTTCTAGTAGCTATGTTGACTATGATGTTAGCTAATATGGTGACAATGATGTAGGCTGTGTGTAGCGGTTAGCGGTTATGATATGAAGGTTTGGCTTGGAAAGTGTTGTTTTGCCTGGCCACAGACAGCTGATGTGTTGTGCACTGAAGACAAAAGTGAAGGGAAAAGGTGAGAGGAGGAGAGTGTGTAGATGTGAGAATTAACGGGCAAAGTGATCATGCTGTTCGTATGTGACTGCTGTGAAAGTGAACTGTGTGTATTCTCTCCGAGTCTGTAATACCAACATGTTTTAAGCAGACCGCCATAGTGCCTGTGCCCAAGAACACTAAGGTAACCTGTCTAAACAATTACCGACCCGTAGCACTCACGTCTGTAGCCATGAAGTGCTTTGAAAGGCTGGTCATGGCTCACATCAACACCATCATCCCAGAAACCCTAGACTCACTAGAATTTGCATACCGCCCCAACAGATCCACAGATGATGCAGTCTCTATTGCACTCCACACTGCCCTTGCCCACCTGGACAAAAGGAACACCTATGTGAGAATGCTATTCATTGACTACAGCTCAGCATTCAACACCATAGTGCCCTCAAAGCTCATCAATAAGCTAAGGACCCTGGGACTAAACACCTCACTCTGCCACTGGATCCTGGACTTCCTGACGGGCCGCCACCAGGTGGTAAGGGTAGATAACAACACATTTTCCACGCTGATCCTCAACACAGGAGCCGCTCAGGAGGGGAGCCCCTCAGGGGCGCGTACTCAGCCCCCTCCTGTACACCCTGTTCACTCATGACTGCACAACCAGATCACCATCATTAAATTTGCAGACGACACAACAGTCTGATCACTGACAACAATGACAGAGACAGCCTATAGGGAGGAGGTCAGAGACCTGGCCGTGTGGTGCCAGGACAACAACCTCTCCCTCAACGTGATCAAGACAAAGTAAATGATTGTGGACTGCAGGAAAAATAGGACCGAGCATGCCCCCCATTCTCATTGAGGGGGCTGTAGTGGAGCAGGTTAAGAGCTTCAAGTTCCAGTACATCACTGGGGCCAAGCTTCCTGCCATCCAGGACCTCTATATCAGGCGGTTTCAGAGGGAGACCCTAAACATTGTCGAAGACTCCAGCCACCCAAGTCATAGACTGTTCTCTCTGCTACCACACGGCAAGAGGTACCGGAGCACCAAGTCTTGGTCAAAGAGGCTTCTAAACAGCTTCTACCCCACCAAGCCATAAGACTCCTGAACATCTAGTCAAATGGCTTCCCAGACTATTTGCATTGCCCCCCCCTCCCCTCCCCTCCCCTCTCCACACCACTGCCACTCTCTGTTTTCATCTATGCATATTCACAACTCTACCTACATGTACATGCTACCTCAACTAACTGGTGACCCACACATTGACTCTGTACCGGCACCCCCCCCTGTATATATTGTTATTTTTTACTGCTGCTCTTTTCGTTTGTGTTTTGCTGCTCTTTTCGTTTGGGTTTTGTGGGTAGTTGTTTTCTGTTTAGTGTCTGCACTTGACAGGACTGTTTCAATTTTCCCTCTTTGTTATTTTGTTCGAGTGTTTTGAGATATTACATTTATCATGAACACTTACCACGCTGCACCTTGGTCCACTCCTTCATACGACAACCGTTACAGCATGTGACTAATACAAGTTGATTTGATTCATTTTGTTGGAAAAATGTTTCGTCAACGGAAGGATATAGAATGACACGGGCATAAACATACTAGAATATGTCCAGTAGAGATTCTAAATTGCATCTGTTGGACCCTAGATGGTGTGGGGGCAGTGCTTTGGCAAAGTGGGTGGGGTTATATCCTTCCTGTTTGGCACTGTCCGGGGGTGTCCTCGGATGGGGCCACAGTGTCTCCAGACCCCTCCTGTCTCAGCCCCCAGTATTTATGCTGCAGTAGTTTGTGTTGGGGGCCTAGGGTCAGTTTGTTATATCTGGAGTACTTCTCCTGTCCTATTCGGTGTCCTGTGTGAATTTAAGTATGCTCTCTCTAATTCTCTCTTTCTCTCTCTCGGAGGACCTGAGCACTAGGACCATGCCTCAGGACTACCTGACATAATGACTCCTTGCTGTCCCCAGTCCACCAGGCCGTGCTGCTGCTCCAGTTTCAACTGTTCTGCCTTATTATTATTGGACCATGTTGGTCATTTATGAACATTTGAACATATTGTCCATGTTCTGTTATAATCTACACCCGGCACAGCCAGAAGAGGACTGGCCACCCCACATAGCCTGGTTCCTCTCTAGGTTTCTTCCTAGGTTTTGGCCTTTCTAGGGAGTTTTTCCTAGCCACCGTGCTTCTACACCTGCATTGCTTGCTGTTTGGGGTTTTAGGCTGGGTTTCTGTACAGCACTTTGAGATGTCAGCTGTCAGTACGAAGGGCCATATAAATAAATTTGATTTGATTTGGATCAGCTAGATTTAGGCAACAGTGTACAGGGCGGAAAGTGTCACTTTCTCTGTGTGTGTGTGTGTGTGTGTGTGTGTGTGTGTGTGTGTGTGTGTGTGTGTGTGTGTGTGTGTGTGTGTGTGTGTGTGTGTGTGTGTGTGTGTGTGTGTGTGTGCGTTCCAGGGTATCTCTGTAGCCTTTCGAAATGAGAACACAAAGACATTTTTTTAAAGATAAGAAATCCAAATTGTATTCGACCTGTTTTGCTCTCGAAATGGAATAGTTTGTCTGTACGGTAAAAGGTTGGATATGTCTCTGGTACCACAAAGGGCACAGAGACGGGGTGTTTAATATGATGCAGATCTCTGGTGTATATCTGAAGAGGTTGGGGAAAGCCCGGATTGGCTTATCTGGGAATGTCAGCTATTTCCAGGGGTCTGGCTCACTCAGGGGCAGGAAGGAAGACATACTGATAGAGACATCGACCCTCTCCTCGCTTCCAGATGGATTATGAGTGGAGATGATCTCCTTTTGCAATATGTTGTTGTCGTCTCTCGTATAGTGTAAACAGTGCTATGACAAAATGTCTAAATGACCAGATTGTGGCGATGGGCATATTTACTGACATTAGGAAGTCAGACAGTTTATTCCCTCTGGCATATTTACTGACATTAGGAAGTCAGACAGTTTATTCCCTCTGGCATATTTACTGACATTAGGAAGTCAGAGTGTGTATTCCCTCTGGTATATTTACTGACATGAAGGAATTCCCTCTGGTATATTTACTGACAGAGTGTATTCCCTCTGGCATATTTACTGACATTAGGAAGTCAGAGTGTGTATTCCCTCTGGCATATTTACATGACATTATTCCCTCTGGTATATTTACTGACATGAGAAAGTGTGTATTCCCTCTGGTATATTTTACATGAGGAAGTGACATGTAGGAAGTCAGGAGTGTGTATTCCCTCTGGTATATTTACTGACATTAGGAAGACATCAGAGAGTGTATTCCCTCTGGTATATTTACTGACATTTTGAGGAAGTCAGAGAGTGTATTCCCTCTGGCATATTTACTGACATGAGGAATTCCCTCTGGTATATTTACTGACATGAGTCAGTGTATTCCCTCTGGCATATTTACTGACATGAGGAAGTCAGAGAGTGTATTCCCTCTGGCATATTTACTGACATGAGGAAGTCAGA
>NC_088230.1:35614556-35664523 GCF_036934945.1 Oncorhynchus masou masou
CTCTGGCATATTTACTGACATGAGGAGGTCAGAGTGTATTCCCTCTGGTATATTTACTGACATGAGAAAGTCAGAGTGTATTCCCTCTGGTATATTTACTGACATGAGAAAGTCAGAGTGTATTCCCTCTGGTATATTTACTGACATGAGGAAGTCAGAGTGTATTCCCTCTGGCATATTTACTGACATTAGGAAGTCAGAGAGTGTATTCCCTCTGGCATATTTACTGACATGAGGAAGTCAGAGAGTGTATTCCCTCTGGCATATTTACTGACATGAGAGAAGTCAGAGTGTATTCCCTCTGGCATATTTACTGACATTAGGAAGTCAGAGAGTGTATTCCCTCTGGCATATTTACTGACATTAGGAATTCCCTCTGTCAGAGAAAGTGTATTCCCTCTGGCATATTTACTGACATTAGGAAGTCAGAGTGTATTCCCTCTGGCATATTTACTGACATGAGAAAGTCAGAGTGTATTCCCTCTGGTATATTTACTGACATGAGGAAGTCAGAGAGTGTATTCCCTCTGGTATATTTACTGACATGAGGAAGTCAGAGTGTATTCCCTCTGGTATATTTACTGACATGAGGAAGTCAGAGTGTATTCCCTCTGGCATATTTACTGACATGAGGAAGTCAGAGTGTATTCCCTCTGGCATATTTACTGACATTAGGAAGTCAGAGAGTGTATTCCCTCTGGCATATTTACTGACATGAGGAAGTCAGAGAGTGTATTCCCTCTGGCATATTTACTGACATGAGAAAGTCAGAGTGTATTCCCTCTGGCATATTTACTGACATTAGGAAGTCAGAGAGTGTATTCCCTCTGGCATATTTACTGACATTAGGAAGTCAGAGAGTGTATTCCCTCTGGCATATTTACTGACATTAGGAAGTCAGAGTGTATTCCCTCTGGCATATTTACTGACATGAGAAAGTCAGAGTGTATTCCCTCTGGTATATTTACTGACATGAGGAAGTCAGAGAGTGTATTCCCTCTGGTATATTTACTGACATGAGGAAGTCAGAGTGTATTCCCTCTGGTATATTTACTGACATGAGGAAGTCAGAGTGTATTCCCTCTGGCATATTTACTGACATGAGGAAGTCAGAGAGTGTATTCCCTCTGGCATATTTACTGACATGAGGAAGTCAGAGAGTGTATTCCCTCTGGTATATTTACTGACATTAGGAAGTCAGAGAGTGTATTCCCTCTGGCATATTTACTGACATGAGGAAGTCAGAGAGTGTATTCCCTCTGGCATATTTACTGACATGAGGAAGTCAGGGAGTGTATTCCCTCTGGTATATTTACTGACATGAGGAAGTCAGAGTGTATTCCCTCTGGCATATTTACTGACATGAGGAAGTCAGGGAGTGTATTCCCTCTGGTATATTTACTGACATGAGGAAGTCAGAGAGTGTATTCCCTCTGGTATATTTACTGACATGAGGAAGTCAGAGAGTGTATTCCCTCTGGCATATTTACTGATATGAGGAAGTCAGAGTGTATTCCCTCTGGTATATTTACTGACATGAGGAAGTCAGAGAGTGTATTCCCTCTGGCATATTTACTGATATGAGGAAGTCAGAGTGTATTCCCTCTGGTATATTTACTGACATGAGGAAGTCAGACAGTATTCCCTCTGGCATATTTACTGACATAAGGAAGTCAGAGTGTATTCCCTCTGGCATATTTACTGACATGAGGAAGTCAGACTGTATTCCCTCTGGTATATTTACTGACATAAGGAAGTCAGAGTGTATTCCCTCTGGCATATTTACTGACATGAGGAAGTCAGAGTGTAATCCCTCTGGTATATTTACTGACATGAGGAAGTCAGAGAGTGTATTCCCTCTGGTATATTTACTGACATGAGGAAGTCAGAGAGTGTATTCCCTCTGGCATATTTACTGACATGAGGAAGTCAGAGTGTAATCCCTCTGGTATATTTACTGACATGAGGAAGTCAGACAGTGTATTCCCTCTGGCATATTTACTGACATGAGGAAGTCAGAGAGTGTATTCCCTCTGGTATATTTACTGACATGAGGAAGTCAGAGAGTGTATTCCCTCTGGCATATTTACTGACATGAGGAAGTCAGACAGTGTATTCCCTCTGGCATATTTACTGACATGAGGAAGTCAGACAGTGTATTCCCTCTGGCATATTTACTGACATGAGGAAGTCAGAGTGTATTCCCTCTGGTATATTTACTGACATGAGGAAGTCAGAGAGTGTATTCCCTCTGGCATATTTACTGACATGAGGAAGTCAGACTGTATTCCCTCTGGTATATTTACTGACATGAGGAAGTCAGACAGTGTATTCCCTCTGGTATATTTACTGACATGAGGAAGTCAGAGAGTGTATTCCCTCTGGTATATTTACTGACATGAGGAAGTCAGAGTGTATTCCCTCTGGTATATTTACTGACATGAGGAAGTCAGAGAGTGTATTCCCTCTGGTATATTTACTGACATGAGGAAGTCAGAGTGTATTCCCTCTGGCATATTTACTGACATGAGGAAGTCAGAGAGTGTATTCCCTCTGGTATATTTACTGACATGAGGAAGTCAGACAGTGTATTCCCTCTGGTATATTTACTGACATGAGGAAGTCAGAGTGTATTCCCTCTGGTATATTTACTGACATGAGGAAGTCAGACAGTGTATTCCCTCTGGCATACAGTGCTATCGGAAAGTATTCAGACCCCTTGACTTTTTCCACATTTTGTTACATTAGTCTTATTCTTTCACATCAATCTACACACAATACCCCATAATGACATCACAATACCCCATAATGACATCACAATACCCCACAATGACATCACAATACCCCATAATGACATCACAATACCCCATAATGACAAATCAAAAACAGGTTTTTAGAATTCTGAAATATTGCATTTACATAAGTATTCAGACCCTTTACTCAGAACTTTGTTGATGAACCTTTGGCAGTGATTACAGCCTTGAGTCTTCTTGGTTATGATGCTACAAGCTTGGCACACCTGCATTTGGGGAGTTTCTCTCTGCAGATCCTCTCAAGCTCTGTCAGGTTGGATAGAAAGCATTGCTGCACAGCTATTTTCAGGTCTCCAGAGATGTTCGATCAGGTTAAAGTCCGGGCTCTGGCTGGGCCACTCAGGGACATTCAGAAACTTGTCCCGAAGCCACTCCTGGGTTGTCTTGGCTGTGTTCTTAGGGTCGTTGTCCATTTGGAAGGTGAGCCTTCTCCGCAGTCTGAGGTCCTGAGCGCTCTGGAGCAGGTTTTCATCAAGGATCTCTCTGTACTTTGCTCCGTTCATCTTTCCTCCAATCCTGACGAGTCTCCCAGTCCCTGCCGCTGAAAAACATCCCCACAGCATGATGCTGCCAGCACCATGCTTCACAGTAGGGATGGTGCCAGGTTTCCTCCAGACGTGACGCTTGGCATTCAGGCCAAAGAGTTCAGTCTTGGTTTCATCAGAGCAGAGAATGTAGTTTCTCACGGTCTGAGAGTCTTTAGTTGCCTTTTGTCAAACTCCAAGCGGGCTGTAATGTCACTTTTACTGAGGAGTGGCCACTCTACCATAAAGCCTGATTAGAGCTCTGTCAGAGTGACCATCGGGATCTTGGTCACCTCCCTGACCAAGGCCCTTCTCCCCAATTTGTTCAGTTTGACCCGAGTGGCCAGCTCTAGGAAGAGTCTTGGTGGTTCCAAACTTCTTCCATTTAAGAATGATGGTGGTCACAATGCTGCAGAAATATGTTGGTACCCTTCCCCAGATCTGTGCCTCAACACAATCCTGTCTGGGAGCTCTACGGATAATTCCTTCGACCTCATGGCTTGGTTTTTGCACTGTCAACTGTGGGACCTTAAATAGACAGGTGTGTGCCTTTCCAAATCATGTCCAATCAATTGAATTGACCATTTATGTATTTATGTAAATAAGGTATTCTTTATAAATTTGCACAAAATAAAACTGTTTTCGCTTTGTCATTATGGGGTATTGTTTGTAGATTGATGAGGGAAAAATACAAATATTGAATCAATTTTAGAATAAGGCTGTAATGTAACAAAAATGTGGGAAAAGTTGCGGGTTCTGAATAATTTCCGAAGGCACTGCGTTTACCGACAGGAAGTCAGATATTTATGGCATTTAGCAGACGCTCCAGTGCGACTTACAGTTACAAATATTATCATAACACACAACTGAAGACCATGTCCATTGATTTAACTGTTCTAAGTAAAGCATCTCCTAAACCAGGTATTCCCAAACTGGGGTATGCACAATGCCGTCAGGGGTACGCCAAATAAAAATGGGATTAGGCTATGATTAAGAAGTTGGAGCGCTTTTCTGTCTGCATTAGGACAACACACAGGTCTTTCCGTCATTTTTTTGTATGCAAATGAACTCAAGCAGACAATGTCAAATGTGATACAGTGAAGCACCTGAGCGAGTTGGGTGCACAATTAAGCAAGTACTTTCCCGAAACGGATGACACAAACATCTGGATTCGTTATCCCATTCATGCCCTGCCTCCAGTCCACTTACCGATATCTGAACAAGAGAGCCTCATTGAAATTGCAACAAGTGGTTCCGTGAAAATTTAATCAGAAGCCACTGCCAGATTTATGGATTGGGCAGTGCTCAGAGTATCCTGCCTTGACAAATCACGCTGTTAAGACACTGATGCCCTTTGCAACCACGTAGCTATGTGAGAGTGAATTCTCGGGCCTCACTAGCATGAAAACTAAATACAGGCACAGATTGTGTGTGGAAAATTATTTAAGACTGAGACTCTCTCCAATACAACCCAACATTGCAGAGTTATGTGCATCCTTTCAAGGACACCCTTCTCATTAACCTGTGGTGAGCTTCTCACAATTTTCGATTAATAAATAAGGTTTTATATGTAAGATAATGTCACGCCCTGGTCTTAGTATTTTGTGTTTTATTTATTATTTTGGTCAGGCCAGAGTGTGAGATGGGTTTATTATGTGGTGTGTTTTTGTCTTGGGGGTGTCTAGCAAAGTCTATGGCTGCCTGAGGCGGTTCTCAATCAGAGGCAGGTGATTATCGTTGTCTCTGATTGGGAACTATATTTAGGCAGCCATATTCTTTGAGTGTTTCGTGGGTGATTGTTCCTGTCTCTGTGTTCACCAGATAGGCTGTATAGGTTTTCACTTTCATTCTTTGTTTTGTTAGTTATTTCATGTCGAGTTCATTTTTATTAAAGAACATGAATAACCACCATGCTGCATTTTGGTCCGCTTCTCCTTCGACAGACGAGAACCGTTACAGTATTGATTATTATTATATTGTTATTTGTGAACTGGTTCTATAAGAGCTAAAAATGTTCGCAAAAGGTCACAAATCTTGCTGCTCCGATGGCACACTGTGGAATTTCACCCAGTAGATATGGGAATTTTTCAAAATTGGATTTGTTTTCGATATTCTTTGTGGATCTGTGTAATCTGAGGGAAATATGTCTCTCTAATATGGTCATACATTGGGCAGGAGGTTAGGAAGTGCAGCTCAGTTTCCACTTCATTTAGTGGACAGTGAGCACATAGCCTGTCTTCTCTTGAGAGCCATGTCTGCCTACGGTGGCCTTTCTCAATAGCAAGGCTATGCTCGCTGAGTCTGTACATAGTAAAAGCTTTCCTTAATTTTGGGTCAGTCACAGTGGTCAGGTATTCTGCCGCTGTGTACTCTCTGTGTAGGGCCAAATAGCATTCTAGTTTGCTCTGTTTTTTTGTTAATTCTTTCCAATGTGTCAAGTAATTATCTTTTTGTTTTCTCATGATTTGGTTGGGTCTAATTGTGCTGCTGTCCTGGGGCTCTGTAGGGTGTGTTTGTGAACAGAGCCCCAGGACCAGCTTGCTTAGTGGACTCTTCTCCACGTTCATCTCTCTGTAGGTGATGGCTTTGTTGTGGAAGGTTTGGGAATCGCTTCCTTTTAGGTGGTTATAGAATTTAACAGCTCTTTTCTGAATTTTGATAATTAGTGGGTATCGGCCTAATTCTGCTCTGCATGCATTATTTGGTGTTCTACGTTGTACACGGAGGATATTTTTGCAGAATTCTGCGTGCAGTCTCAATTTGGTGTTTGTCCCATTTTGTGAAGTCTTGGTTGGTGAGCGGACCCCAGACCTCACAACCATAAAGGGCAATGGGCTCTACGACTGATTAGTATTTTTAGCCAGATCCTAATTGGTATGTTGAAATGTATGTTCCTTTTGATGGCATAGAATGCCCTTCTTGCCATGTCTCTCAGATCGTTCACAGCTTTGTGGAAGTTACCTGTGGCGTTGATGTTTAGGCCAAGGTATGTATAGTTTTTTGTGTGCTCTAGGGCAACAGTGTCTAGATAGAATTTGTATTTGTGGTCCTGGTGACTGGACCTTTTTTGGAACACCATTATTTTAGTCTTACTGAGATTTACTGTCAGGGCCCAGGTCTGACAGAATCTGTGCATAAGATCTAGGTGCTGCTGTAGGCCCTCCTTGGTTGGTGACAGAAGTACCAGATCATCAGCAAACAGCAGACATTTGACTTCGGATTCTAGTAGGGTGAGGCCGGGTGCTGCAGACTTTTCTAGTGCCCGCGCCAGTTCGTTGATATATATGTTGAAGAGGGTGGGGCTTAAGCTGCATCCCTGTCTAACCCCACGACCCTGTGTGAAGAAATTTGTGTGTTTTTTGCCAATTTTAACCGCACACTTGTTGTTTGTGTACATGGATTTTATGATGTCGTATGTTTTACCCCCAACACCACTTTCCATCAGTTTGTATAGCAGACCCTCATGCCAAATTGAGTCGAAGGCTTTTTGAAATCAACAAAGCATGAGAAGACTTTGCCTTTGTATTGGTTTGTTTGGTTGTCAATTAGGGTGTGCAGGGTGAATACATGGTCTGTTGTACGGTAATTTGGTAAAAAGCCAATTTGACATTTGCTCAGTACATTGTTTTCATTGAGGAAGTGTACGAGTCTGCTGTTCATGATAATGCAGAGGATTTTCCCAAGGTTACTGTTGACGCATATTCCACGGTAGTTATTGGGGTCAAATTTGTCTCCATTTTTGTGGATTGGGGTGATCAGTCCTTGGTTCCAAATATTGGGGAAGATGCCGGAGCTAAGGATGATGTTAAAGAGTTTTAGTATAGCCAATTGTAATTTGTTGTCTGTGTATTTGATCATTTCATTGAGGATACCATCAACACCACAGGCCTTTTTGGGTTGGAGGGTTTTTATTTTGTCCTGTAACTCATTCAATGTAATTGAAGAATCCAGTGGGTTCTGGTAGTCTTTAATAGTTGATTCTAAGATCCGTATTTGATCATGTATATGTTTTTGCTCTTTATTCTTTGTTATAGAGCCAAAAAAATTGGAGAAGTGGTTTACCCATACATCCCCATTTTGGATAGATAATT
Organism: Oncorhynchus masou masou; assembly: GCF_036934945.1. NCBI lineage: Eukaryota > Metazoa > Chordata > Actinopteri > Salmoniformes > Salmonidae > Oncorhynchus > Oncorhynchus masou. The sequence goes on from NC_088230.1 coordinate 35,621,985, forward strand.
CTTCGTGTTGTTGTTTGTTTAGTGTTTTCCAATCTTCCCAGAAGTGGTTAGAGTCTATGGATTCTTCAATTACATTGAGCTGATTTCTGACATACTGTTCCTTCTTTTTCCGTATTGTATTTCTGTATTGTTTTAGTGATTCACCATAGTGAAGGCGTAGACTCAGGTTTTCTGGGTCTCTGTTTTTGGTTGGACAGGTTTCTCAATTTCTTTCTTAGATTTTTGCATTCATCAAACCATTTGTCGTTGTTAATTTTCTTCGGTTTTCTATTTGAGATTTTTAGATTTGATAGGAAAGCTGAGAGGTCAAATATACTGTTAAGATTTTCTACTGCCAAGTTTACACCTTCACTATTAGAGTGGAACGTTTTACCCAGGAAATTGTCTAAAGGGGATTGAATTTGTTGTTGCCTAATTGTTTTTTGGTAGGTTTCCAAACTGCATTCCTTCCATCTATAGCATTTCTTAATGTTACTCAGTTCCTTTGGCTTTGATGCCTCATGATTGAGTATTGCTCTGTTAAAGTTGGCTGGGATTTTGCTGTGGTCTGATAGGGGTGTCAGTGGGCTGACTGTGAATGCTCTGAGAGACTCTGGGTTGAGGTCAGTGATAAAGTAGTATACAGTACTACTGCCAAGAGATGAGCTATATGTGTACCTACCATAGGAGTCCCCTCGAAGCCTACCATTGACTATGTACATACCCAGCGTGCGACAGAGCTGCAGGAGTTGTGACCCATTTTTCTTGGTTATGTTGTCATAGTTGTGCCTAGGGAGGCATATGTGGGAGGGAATGCTGTCACCTCCAGGCAGGTGTTTGTCCCCCTGTGTGCTGAGGGTGTCAGGTTCTTGTCCGGTTCTGGCATTTAGGTCGCCACAGACTAGTACATGTCCCTGGGCCTGGAAATGATTGATTTCCCCCTCCAGGATGGAGAAGCTGTCTTCATTAAAATATGGGGATTCTAGTGGGGGATATAGGTAGCACACAGGAGGACATTTTTCTCTGTTAGGATAATTTCCTTTTGAATTTCTAGCCAAATGTAGAATGTTCGTGTTTTGATTAATTTAATGGAGTGAGTTAGGTCTGCTCTATACCAAATTAGCATACCCCCTGAGTCCCTTCCCTGTTTCACACCTGGTAGTTTGGTGGATGGGACTACCAGCTCTCTGTAACCTAGAGGGCAACCAGTGGGTCTGTCTCCTCTATACCAGGTTTCTTGCAGGATGACAATGTCTGTATTACCGATTTATTTGGTGAAGTCCGGGTTTCTGCTCTTCAGGCCAAAGGCAGATGACCTCAGGCCTTGGATATTCCAGGATGATATAGTGAATGCTTTTTGTTCCATAGAGTGTCCAATGTTGTTGGTCGTGGTTTGGCCTCAGGTCAGTAAGTGTGAGCAGAGCCTGCTGAGCATCTGGTACATGCCATTGGCTTGGGCGAGTGTGAGAGTGGGGGTTGGGACTGTTTGCCCGCTCACTACCTGGGCGTATGTGTGGCTTCCATGTTGAGGCCCTCTTTGCGGGGGTGGGGTGCATGGGGTGGGCAGGAGTGGCATAGGTCTGATCTGAGGGGGCCTAAATGGGGTGTGGGCATGGTTGATGTGGGGGGGTGTTGATTGGTTGGGGTGGGGGTGTGGATGTGTCTGGGTGTGCGGTGGTCTGGATGTAATTCCTCTTGGCATGGGTCCTCTATGTGTAGGTCCAGGGGGGGTCCTGCAGGTCTGGGAGGGTGTCTCGCTGGTCTGGGTGGTGTGTCTATTGATCTGTTGCTCCTGTGTGAAGTGTTGGGGATACGTTTGAGAGCGATGTCCTTTAGAGTTCGGGCAAAGGTTGGCACTGCTGCCTTGTAGAGGTGGACCTGGTCATAGAGGCTGTTCAAGTCCAGGGTGGAGTGGTGGGCCAGGAAAATGTTTGGTTTTGAGGCACAGTCACGGGAAATACTTGCGTTTACCCGCTGTATTGTGGCAGGGTGGAAGACTTTTCGTGGTAGCAGGGTGGAGATAACCACTTGTGCGTTGGGGAAAGTAGAAGAAGCCTTTTCAATCACTCCCTTCAGTGCTGTGGCCACTCTTTCTTGCTGTGCTCTCAGGTCGTTTGTGCCTGTGTGTATTATTATGTGGCTGGGTGAGCCTAGTTTGGCCTCAGACAGAAGGTCTAGGGCGCGCTAGGGCGCGCTGGGTGTTTGGACACCAGAGTTTAGACACACTGTGTTTGGGAAAAAGTTTTTTTTCTTCTATATATTTCCCATTTGAGTCCATAAGTAGTACAATCTGTGTCTTGTGTTTGTCCTCAGTGGGTGTGGGGGGGTTGTCAGAAGGGCTATCAGGCAGGCTGACAGGGGGGGTGCTCAGAGGGGGTGAGAGCCGCTGCGCTTGGGGTTCTTCATTTGTCTGTTCTGCTGTGATGTCGACTCTATGGTCTGGGTCTGGTGTGGACTGTTCTGCTGTGGTGTCGAGACTTTTGTTGGGTGCTGAGGTGGGCTGTTCTGCTGGCTTCTCTGTGGGGGGGGGGCACCTCTCTAGTGGGTTGTTCTCTGTCGCACGCCGTCCCCCTCAACCTCTCTTCCATACCCCTCACCCTCTCCTCCATCCCCCTCAACCTCTCCTCCACCAGCAGTCTGACACTCTCCTCTAGTGCTCTGTTCTGCTCCTCTTTCTCCTGTTGTATTTGTCTCACCACTGTCCAAAGTGCAGATATGTCTCTGTCCACCTCCAGCTCTCCGGGTCTGGTTAAGGGGCTGTTGTTGTGCTGGACTGTTGTCTGGGTCTGTGCTGACTGAAGTGTAATTACCTGCTGTTCCAGCTCCACCTGCCTTATCTCCAGCTGGGTGAATTTGTCCTTCATTTCAATGAGGGAGTAGTAATCTGTGCTGGGAGGTTGACTCTCCGCTGGGGGTTGCTCGTCTGTGGGGTTACATAATGAAGAGGTCTGGTCTGACCCGCTCGGTGTGGGGGTATCTTTATCAATGGAGAGCTTCTGCTGCTGGGCTAATTCTTTGATTAGGTGAAAGTCCAGCTGAAACTGTTTGGGGTTACCCTGTACCATTACTGTTCCGGACTTATAGATATTTATATTACTTGAATCAGAGTCCTCGTTATCAAGTATTCTGAGTTTCCACCCCTCGTTAATCCCCCCTCTCGTAACAAAGGGGTAGTGTGCTAATATAGCACTGTGCCATGCCAGGGGATGGTTTGTGTGGAAGATAAGGTTGCTGATGTTCCCATTTTTGCAATAGTCAGCAAAAAGTGTCTCTTGATTTTCCATAAGGATCTTCATTTTGTAATCTTTTCTTGACTTATCATTCTTTACATGCAAAGGGTACTGTATTTTAATTACCTCTGAACAGCGGGAGGGAGCCTCTAAGGCCTCTCCATTTGGTTGGGGTAGACTGTGTGACTCTCCTGCCATTGTTGGGCTAATGGGCTTTGACACCTCTCACTTGACACGTCAGTGCTAGTTGAAGCTGTATCAAGCTTGGCAGAATTATGTTAGAATTCAGTCCTTATAAAGTAATGTTGTGTATTTTTCTTCTTGGCTTTTGGCTTTTATAATATAGTTTCAGACTAAGCATTACTCACTCAGTTCCAGGTTGGATGGTGTTTTCAGGTTTCTGTTGTTTTCCAGAGAATTTGCTGTATAGAGAAATAAATCTTGGTAGTTGTGAACCTTCCAGTTGATTCCGTAATTCCGTCCAAAATCAGGTTGTAGGTTTTAAGTTTTGATTTGAAGTGGGGGTTATGTTGTAGAGGGTAGATTCCAGTATGTGTTCCTGACAAAAAAATCCAAGTTTATCTAACTCCTAATCTATCTTTTTTAAAGAAAATGCTGAAAAATGCAGGAGCTCACCTGATCCTGACCTCTGCTCTCTATTTCTCTCTCTATCTCTCTCTGTCTCTCTGTATTCCCTGAAGGGTTTCTTCACGTTCTGACATACCATTCCCAAAATAGCAAGACCTTAACTCTTGAAACTCCCCATCCTGGATCCGGGATCGTGACTAAAGCCTCAGGCTCATTAGCATAACGAAACGTTAACGATTTCTGAAAATCGCAAATAAAATGAAAATAATGCGCCTACTCTCAAGCTTAGCCTTTTCTTAACAACACTGTCATCTCAGATTTTCAAAATATGCTTTTGAACCATAGCAATTCACTAATTTGTGTAAGAGTATGCTAAGCTAGCTTAGCATTTTGAGTAGCATTTAGCACGCAACATTTTCACAAAAACCAGATAACCAAATAAATAAAATCATTTACCTTTGAAGAGCTTCGGATGTTTTCAATGAGGAGACTCTCAGTTACATAGCAAATGTGCAGTTTTTCCTGAAACCGTCTTTGTGTAGGAGAAATCGCTCCGTTTTGTACATCACATTTGGCTACCGAAACGAACCGAAAATTCAGTCACCTACAACGTCAAACTTTTTCCGAATTAACTCCATAATATCGACCGAAACATGGCAAACGTTGTTTGGAATCAATCCTCAAGGTGTTTTTTTACATATCTCTTCATTGATATATCGTTCGTGGAAGCCTGCATTCTTCTCTGAATTCTGTGGAAAAATACTTGCAGCTGACTTTTGCGCACCAATTTCGGCGCAGGACACCGGGCGGACACCTGTTAAATGTGGTCTCTTATGGTCAATCTTCCAATGATATGCCTACAAATACGTCACAATGCTGCAGACACCTTGGGGAAACGACAGAAAGGGCTGACTCACTCCTCTCGCATTCACAGCCATATAAGGAGACAATGGAAAACGGAGCCTCAAAAATCCTGCTCATTTCCTGGATGCCGTTTCATCTTGGTTTTGCCTGTAGCTCACGTTCTAGGGCACGCACAGAAAATATCTTTGCAGTTCTGGAAACGTCAGAGTGTTTTCTTTCCAAAGCTACCAATTATATGCATAGTCGAGCATATTTTTGTGACAAAATATTGCGCTTAGAACGGGCACGTCTTTTTATCCCAAAATGATATAGCGCCCCCAGAGTTTCAACAGGTTAAGGGTTTTAAGGTGAGAGAAGAAGCATCAGAAGGGTTGGAGGAGCTTTGAGAGGGCATTTAACCCAAAATAGCAAGACCTTAAGGGTTTTAAGGTGAGAGAAGAAGCATCAGAAGGGTTGGAGGAGCTTTGAGAGGGCATTTAACCCAAAATAGCAAGACCTTAAGGGTTTTAAGGTGAGAGAAGAAGCATCAGAAGGGTTGGAGGAGCTTTGAGAGAGCATTTAACACAAAATAGCAAGACCTTAAGGGTTTTAAGGTGAGAGAATAAGCATCAGAAGGGTTGGAGGAGCTTTGAGAGGGCATTTAACCCAAAATAGCAAGACCTTAAGGGTTTTAAGGTGAGAGAAGAAGCATCAGAAGGGTTGGAGGAGCTTTGAGAGGGCATTTAACCCAAAATAGGCCACAGTCATTTAGGTATTTACTCTCTTAGCTTACTGACGGAAGTCTTGTCACGTGCCAGGGGAGAATAGCATTACTCACATGTTGGGGAAAAGATTCACAACCAAAGAAACTTAAAGTAACAAAGAGTAGACGAGGATACATGGTGAACTATGACCTGTGGGTCACAAAACGTGCAACATTAAAATACCATATATTTAACTAGAGAAGCATCTAACGACCCCATTAATTTCCTCCCATAAATGGCCTGCCATGTCACTGGGAATAACACAGCATTTTACTATGTCATAGATCATTTAAAAAACCACAAGACATATATATTTCTGTAGAGCAGTGATTTATACATATCGCTGAAACCACCACAGGACATGTCTACAATTTGTATGCATCGATTCTGCAAACGTGACATCATGCGCACTAGCCACAGTGTTATATTTGAATCATGTGCAACCATGACATGTATCATCTGCTATCATGTCAGTCAGTCTTGACATTCTCTTAGAAAACCATAAAAAGAGTTATGGATTGGTGTTTGATACCACTTTCTCAGTATTCACATGTTTTTCTAATTCTGTTGAATATCAAAACAAAATGGTGATATTAGGTAGTTAACTGTAATGTAAGTGATATGTTCTATGTTGTTAGGAGTCTTCAGAGTGCACCTATTTTAAGTAAACAACTTGGTTCAACTCGAACACATCTGCTGTTGTGTACGGAAACCATTCCATTACCTGGGACGAGCTGGCAGCACGTTTAGCTGAACTAACGTTAGACAGGTACGTGAGAGGTACTGAGACAGACCTGGTTCCTATTATCAAGACCTTAAGGGTTTTAAGGTGAGAGAAGAAGCATCAGAAGGGTTGGAGGAGCTTTGAGAGGGCATTTAACCCAAAATAGCAAGACCTTAAGGGTTTTAAGGTGAGAGAAGAATCATCAGAAGGGTTGGAGGAGCTTTGAGAGAGCGGGACGGAGAGAGGGATGGAGAGAGGGACGGAGAGAGGGATGGAGAGAGGGACGGAGAGAGGGAGTGAGAGAGAGAGAGAGAGAAAGAGAGAGGGAGGGAGAGAGGGAGAGAGAGAGGGAGAGAGAGATGGAGAGAGAGAGAGAGAGAGCGAGAGAGAGATACAGTACTTCTTTACCTATGAGGTCATAACGGTGTCCACCTACGATTACAGGCACGTCTAATATCTGATGACAACACAGCTGACTACATATGATACTACAGATCTCTCCTTTCACCTCTCAGAGACAAATCCCTTCTTCAACTAGGCCTTATCTTCAAATACATAAAATGTATGAACAGGAAATAAACGATTTCAACAGAATTAATTAAGTAAATGATATTTGGAGGGTTTGTTTAAGATTCTTACTGCTACAAGCTTTCTTATTTCTGATTAAGTCATACTTTATCAATCCTTGGGAGATTACGTCAGCTAATATACATAGCTTTGTCTGAGCGTTAGAGATTTGGGTGGCCTGGATTCCAACAACATTGTGCTTGTGGTTTGGTGAATTACGCTCACATGGGGATGATCAGCCTTCCCTGACTGACTGACTCAGTCGGTCACACAATGTTGCAGTGTTTTCGCCAAAGCAAAAAAAAACACAAAAAAAACAAGCACCCTCTTCTTCACCCTTCAAAAGAGTACACATCATTGACTCCAGATATAGAGACACTTCACCTCCTGTGGGTTAGCATGCTGCAAAGACCTCCATATAATAACACAATAGATCAATTGATGAGAAAGCCATCAATTCATGTTGATTTCATTATTCCCCTTGGGGTGCAGAGACACACACTGAGGTCAGCCTGCAGAAGACAGCCGCGATGACACACCAGCTATTCCCAGACTTGTCTTCTGGCTACTGGCAAAGATATCATAACTCTTCCATCCAACAATCTCTTAAACAATGATTGATTTTGAAGGTTTCGGAGAGGACAAAAGCATTTAAAAAAAAGCAACTCAGTCTTAGAGAAAAATGATCCTGATTGACAACCATCCTTGATCAAGCCAGAAAACACTGAAGTGATTAATCATACCAAGATCAACAACATCAGGCGATGACTACATCAAGCTTGTGCAACGATGTGCGCTGAGAGTCGGGTAAAGCAAGTTCAGGGAGTCAGTTTTTAATAAATAAACGGAACGTAGTACAAAACAAGAAACACAAACAGCACACAGACAGGAAACAGAAACAATGACGCCTGGGGAAGGAACCAAGGGAATGAGGGAGGTGATGGAGTCCAGGTGAGTGTCATAATGCACGTAACGATGGTGACAGGTGTGCCAGCCTGGTAACCTAGAGACCGGAGAGGGAGCACACAGTGACAGCTTGTGAATACAAAACTTGTTGCATGCATTTGTTGATCGTTTCGATTGTGTTTCAGATTATTTTGTTCCCAATAGAAATGAATGGTAAATAACGTATTGTGTAATTTTGGGGGCACATTTATTCTAAATAAGAATAGAATATGTTTCTATTCTACACTTCTACTTTAATGTGGATGCTACCATGGTTACGCATAGTCCTGAATGAATCTTGAATAATGATGAGTGACAGAGTTACAGATGCACAACAATCATACCAGCAAGACATGCTAACTACTCATAATTATAATAACAGAGGAGGTTCGCATTTTTGGGGCGGTATGAAACAAAAGCGTATGTCGCGCAAGAACACACAGAAGGCTATTGTATAAAACACCTGTTTCCGGGAATACATCTTCTAACTAAGGGCAATGGCATCCGTGACAGAGAGGGAGAAGTGTTCATCCATTTATACCGGTAAGAGAGTCTAGGTAGCTACATTTTCAGATATTACACATTTCTAATTTTGTCAGAAAATGGTTTTATTTCAAGTTAAAAGCATACTGTTAGCTATCTAGCTAACGTTAGCTGGCTGGTTCGCTAGCTAACTTTGCGTGTATGATCTGGGCATGAATATTATTCGTATCTCAGAGCCATTTGCATTGCTAGTTTTAGCCTAATGTTAGCTAGCTAGCTAACATTGAACCTGGTTGGGTAGCTACCAGAAGATTCATATATGGTAGTAATGTTATGAGTTTGGATTGTGGTTCATTGTTTAGCTAGCTAGCTACATGTCATTAACACAATACGTCACTACACAAGTAACCATTTCAATAGAATGTTCATGATGTCACTGCGACAACTTTCGATAGACGTAGTTGGTAAATTCTCCCTGACTATCCACTCCGATTTCAGAGCTCTCTCGACTGAGTGTGCCAGAGCGCAGAATAGCTGACAAACCCTCAACACTCGTTGAATATGGTTGATATCAGTCAATTTTGGCAAAAAAAAGCCTAATTAAGTTATTGCCAGCAGCACAGGTAAAGTCACCAACGCTCTTAATAACATAAAAACTGCCTAACCAGCTCTGCTAGGGAGAGTAAAATGGTTAGAGTGAAGTGTTCTCTCATTTTTGTCTGGAAATAGCTAGCAAGCTAGCCAACATTAGCCAGTTAGCTTGGGTGCTTGTTGTGAGGTCAGAACCTTACTCCTTGGCCAGTGCGTCCAGTGTGCGCTCTGAACGTAACAAGAGCGAAACGTTCTGAATTTACAAACGGACAATCTGACAACGCTCTGAGTTTACAAACGCCCAGAGAGCATTCTGACGCTCCAGATTGAATTTGTGAACACATCCGTAGTATAAACCAGCTTTCAGTCTGTGGTTGTTTAGCACATGGCCTCACATGTGAACCCTTAAAGAGATGAGCAGGGCTCAGGCTTAAGAGGGTGTCAACAATGCTGAATGGGTGGGGCTAAAGCTTTAGAGGGTGTAAACAATGCTGAATGGGTGTAGACAAAGAAGACCTCTCCAGTAGGTTTACCAAAATATTCAAGGTCCATTTTCTCAAAGGTGAGGTTTCAAGTATATCAACTTTCAAAGCAGAATGACTTTCCCATTGTTCCTCAACTGTAGTGTATGATATACAATTTTCTATTTCATATTTTGCTATCGAGCCGGTCGGTCACATTTGTGCATCTGTATCTTTCTCACTCGTCAGTATTCACGATTCATTCAAGACTATTTGGTAACCATGGTTGCATCCACATTCATGTAAAGTGACTCCAAAAATGACACAATACATTATTTACCATTCTTTTCTATTGGGCACAAAATAATCTGAAACACAACCAAAACAAACAGCAAATGCATCCAACAAGTTTGCAGAGTCACATGCTTGATGTAATCACTTCATATAAGGAATATGGGATAAAATACTAAACCTTTGTCTTCTTTAATACCCATATAATTACAAATAGTTGTTGTCCCCTAAAATGGGGTGACTATGTACAACAAGTGCTATAATTTCAAAACGGTTCTCCCGATATGAATGAAAATACCTTCAAATTATAGCTGATAGTGTGCACTTTAATCTCATAGTCATTGTATCATTTCAAAGTGCTGTAGTACATAGACAAAACAACAAAAAATGTGGCACTGTTCCAATACTTTTTGGAGTTCACTGTAGTAGTGCACTATTTTCAACCAGTCCTATGGGTCTGTAGCACACTATATAGGGAATAGGGTGCCATTTGGGATACAGAGGGAGAATCTGTTTTCAGAGTGTCCTTTTTTGGATCTCAATAGATAACAAGTGTCTCTGCCAGGGAGTGACGTATCGTATCACAGCTGTAGAACCGTTTCTATTCTCTTTCATGTTGGTCCAAACCATATAGGACATGCTCACAACAATCCTATCGGTCTACTAGCTAACCCTCCACTACACACACACACACACGCACGCATGCACGCACACGCACGCACGCACGCACGCACACACACACACACACACACACACACACACACACACACACACACACACACACACACACACACACACACACACCAGTTTCAGAGAGAGACACAAACACACCTGGGAACAAATATGGATCACAACTTTTGAACGGTTTGGGCTAGAGACAACCCATTTTCTCTGTACAGTGCAACGTTTTCATCCAGGGCACTCAGAAACAGCAGAACAGCGAAGTCTAATTATCCTCTGGGGTCATTTTCTTCTAGGACCACTGGTGCTCCCACCCCCCCCCCCCAAATCCAGGTCACACAGAAAAATTATTTTCACAATTTAAAGCCCTGGATGGCCGACTCGTTGATTGCCGACTCGTTGACTCGTTGATGGCCGACTCGTTGATTGCCGACTCGTTGATGGCCAACTCGTTGATTGCCGACTCGTTGACTCGTTGATGGCCGACTCGTTGATGGCCGACTCGTTGATTGCCGACTCGTTGACTCGTTGATTGCCGACTCGTTGATGGCCGACTCGTTGATTGCCGACTCGTTGATGGCCGACACGTTGATGGCCGCCTCGTTGACTCGTTGATGGCCGACTCGTTGATGGCCGCCTCGTTGACTCGTTGATGGCCGACTCGTTGATTGCCGACTCGTTGATGGCCGACTCGTTGATGGCCGACTCGTTGACTCGTTGATGGCCGACTCGTTGATGGCCGACTCGTTGATTGCCGACTCGTTGACTCGTTGATTGCCGACTCGTTGATGGCCGACTCGTTGATGGCCGACACGTTGATGGCCGACACGTTGATGGCCAAAAGAGTCACTGTAACTAGGTTCCCATCCAACCGTTTTATGTGAGTAAATGTCGGATAAAAAATGTCATGACAGGCCTGATGGAAACAGTGACTTGTCTGTAAACTTTCCAAATGTCGCCAAAACTAAACATGCCAGACAAGGTTGAAGTTTATTTGGCCACAGATTTAATATGTTATGACAAACTTCACAGGGTGGTGAAATTGCACAGTGATGCATTTGATCCTCCTCTCCAATAAATATTGAGGATCTTATTCTGGTGACATGATGATCGATGCTTGGCTGCCGTAGTAATCTCATCATGATGCTAACATACCCACACTCTTATCTGCAAGCTGTTGGCAAGAGGGTTATGTGACAAAAGTTGAAAATGTGATGGAAACACATTGAACTTTAGATTTTTATTAGGTACATGAAAAACTTGAGCGTAAAAGTACTTTTCATGTGCACTAAGTCTTCACACACTGCTTTTTTTTGATCCGAAGCAAGTCAGTTTGGTGGAAACACACTACGGTGAGAAAATTAGCAGATTTTAGAATATTCATATTAAATTGGATGGAAACCTAGCTACTGTGGAGACATGTGGTGAAAAGCGAGGAGAGGAAAGGAGAGGAGAGGAGAGGAGAGGAGGAGAAGGAGAGGAGAGGAGAGGAGAGGAGAGGAGAGGGAGAGGAGAGGAGGAGAAGGAGAGGAGAGGAGAGGAGAGGAGAGGAGAGGAGGAGAAGGAGAGGAGAGGAGAGGAGAGGAGAGGAGAGGAGAGGAGAGGAGAGGAGAGGAGAGGAGAGGAGAGGAGAGGAGAGGAGAGGAGAGGAGAGGAGAGGAGAGGAGAGGAGAGGGGCAGATGAGACCTATGCCTTCTGCTGATTAAACACGATGACTGACACTTCGATGACCAAAACAGTCCCTGCATAGACCATGGAGAGGTGATGAAAAACCAGGGCTACATCTCAGCTGGTTATATCAGCCTCAACTTTATCAGTCACTATGGCTTTGTCTCACATCCCAAATGCACCCTATCCCCTATGTAGTGCACTACTATAGACCAGAGCCCTTTTCCCTATATAGTGGTACTACTATAGACCAGAGCCCTATTCCCTATGTAGTGCACTACTATAGACCAGAGCCCTTTTCCCTATGTAGTGCACTACTATAGACCAGATCCCTATTCCCTATATAGTGCACTACTATAGACCAGATCCCTATTCCCTATATAGTGCACTACTATAGACCAGAGCCCTATTCCTATATAGTGCACTACTATAGACCAGAGCCCTATTCCTATGTAGTGCACTACTATAGACCAGAGCCCTATTCCCTATGTAGTGCACTACTAGAGACCAGAACCCTATTCCCTATGTAGTGCACTACTATAGACCAGAGCCCTATTCCCTATATAGTGGTACTACTATAGACCAGAGCCCTATTCCCAATATAATGGTTCTACTATAGACCAGAGCCCTATTCCCTATATAGTGGTACTACTATAGACCAGAGCCCTATTCCCTATATAGTGCACTATAGACCACTATATAGTGGTACTACTATAGACCAGAGCCCTATTCCCTATATAGTGGTACTACTGTAGACCAGAGCCCTATTTCCTATATAGTACACTACTATAGACCAGAGCTTTATTCCCTATATAGTGCACTACTATAGACCAGAGCCCTATTCCCTATGTAGTGCACTACTATAGACCAGAGCCCTATTCCCTATATAGTGCACTACTATAGACCAGAGCCCTATTCCCTATATAGTGCACTACTATAGACCAGAGCCCTATTCCCTATATAGTGCACTACTATAGACCAGAGCCCTTTTCCCTATATAGTGCACCTCTATAGACCAGAACCTTATTCCCTATATAGTGGTACTACTATAGACCAGAGCCCTATTCCCTATATAGTGGTACTACTATAGACCATAACCCTATTCCCTATATAGTGGTACTACTACAGACCAGAGCCTTATTCCCTATATAGTGGTATTACTATAGACCAGAGTCCTATTCCCTATATAGTGGTACTACTATAGACCATAACCCTATTCCCTATATAGTGGTACTACTACAGACCAGAGCCTTATTCCCTATATAGTGGTACTACTATAGACCAGAGCCCTATTTCCTATATAGTACACTACTATAGACCAGAGCCCTATTCCCTATGTAGTGCACTACTAGAGACCAGAACCCTATTCCCTATGTAGTGCACTACTATAGACCAGAGCCCTATTCCCTATATAGTGGTACTACTATAGACCAGAGCCCTATTCCCAATATAATGGTTCTACTATAGACCAGAGCCCTATTCCCTATATAGTGGTACTACTATAGACCAGAGCCCTATTCCCTATATAGTGCACTATAGACCACTATATAGTGGTACTACTATAGACCAGAGCCCTATTCCCTATATAGTGCACCTCTATAGACCAGAACCCTATTCCCTATATAGTGGTACTACTATAGACCAGAGCCCTATTCCCTATATAGTGCACCTCTATAGACCAGAACCTTATTCCCTATATAGTGGTACTACTATAGACCAGAGCCCTATTCCCTATATAGTGGTACTACTATAGACCATAACCCTATTCCCTATATAGTGGTACTACTACAGACCAGAGCCCTATTTCCTATATAGTACACTACTATAGACCAGAGCCCTATTCCCTATATAGTGGTACTACTATAGACCATAACCCTATTCCCTATATAGTGGTACTACTATAGACCAGAGCTCTATTCCCTATATAGTGCACTACTATAGACCAGAGCCCTATTCCCTATATAGTCCACTACTATAGACCAGAGCTTTATTCCCTATATAGTGCACTACTATAGACCAGAGCCCTATTCCCTATGTAGTGCACTACTATAGACCAGAGCCCTATTCCCTATATAGTGCACTACTATAGACCAGAGCCCTATTCCCTATATAGTGCACTACTATAGACCAGAGCCCTATTCCCTATATAGTGCACTACTATAGACCAGAGCCCTTTTCCCTATGTAGTGCACAACTATAGACCAGAGCCCTATTCCCTATGTAGTGCACTACTAGAGACCAGAACACTATTCCCTATGTAGTGCACTACTATAGACCAGAGCCCTATTCCCTATATAGTGGTACTACTATAGACCAGAGCCCTATTCCCAATATAATGGTTCTACTATAGACCAGAGCCCTATTCCCTATGTAGTGCACTACTATAGACCAGAGCCCTATTCCCTATATAGTGCACCTCTATAGACCAGAACCCTATTCCCTATATAGTGGACTACTATAGACCAGAGCCCTATTCCCAATATAATGGTTCTACTATAGACCAGGGCCCTATTCCCTATATAGTGGTACTACTATAGACCAGAGCCCTATTTCCTATATAGTGCACTACTATAGACCAGAGCCCTATTCCCTATGTAGTGGTACTACTATTGACCAGAGCCCTATTCCCTATATAGTGCACTACTATAGACCATAACCCTATTCCCTATGTAGTGGTACTACTATAGACCAGAGCCCTATTCCCTATATAGTGCACCACTATAGACCATAACCCTATTCCCTATGTAGTGGTACTACTATAGAACAGAGCCCTATTCACTATATAGTGCACTACTATAGACCATAACCCTATTCCCTATATAGTTTACTACTATAGACCATAACCCTATTCCCTATATAGTGGTACTACTATAGACCGGAGCCCTATTCCCTATATAGGGCACTACTATAGACCAGAGCCCTATTCCCTATGTAGTGCACTACTATAGACCAGAGCCCTATTCCCTATATAGTGCACTACTATAGACCAGAGCCCTATTCCCTATATAGTGGTACTACTATAGACCAGAGCCCTATTCCCTATATAGTGCACTACTATAGACCAGAGCCCTATTCCCTATATAGGGCACTACTATAGACCAGAGCCCTATTCCCTATATCGTGGTACTACTATAGACCAGAGCCCTGTTCCCTATATAGTGGTACTACTATAGACCAGAGTCCTATTCCCTATATAGTGGTACTACTATAGACCAGAACCCTATTCCCTATATAGTGCACTACTATAGACCAGGGCCCTATTCCCTATATAGTGGTACTACTATAGACCAGAGACCTATTCCCTATATAGTGGTACTACTATAGACCAGAGTCCTATTCCCTATATAGTGGTACTACTATAGACCAGAGCCCTATTTCCTATATAGTGCACTACTATAGACCAGAGCCCTATTTCCTATATAGTGCACTACTATAGACCAGAGCCCTATTTCCTATATAGTACACTACTATAGACCAGAGCCCTATTCCCTATATAGTGGTACTACTAAAGACCAGAGCCTTATTCCCTATATAGTTGCACTACTATAGACCAGAGTCCTATTCCCTATATAGTGCACTACTATAGACCAGAGCCCTATTCCCTATATAGTGCACTACTATAGACCAGAGCCCTATTCCCTATATAGTGGTACTACTATATACCAGAGCCCTATTCCCTATTTAGTGCACTACTATAGACCAGAGCCCTATTCCCTATATAGTGCACGACTATAGACCAGAGCCCTATTCCCTATATAGTGCACTACTATTGACCAGAACACTATTCCCTATATAGTGCACTACTATAGACCAGAGCCCTATTCCCTATATAGTGCACTACTATAGACCAGAACCCTATTCCCTATATAGTGCACTACTATAGACCAGAACCCTATTCCCTATATAGTGCACTACTATAGACCAGAGTCCTATTCCCTATATAGTGGTACTACTATAGACCAGAGCCTTATTCCCTATATAGTGGTACTACTATAGACCAGAGTCCTATTCCCTATATAGTGGTACTACTATAGACCAGAGCCCTATTCCCTATATAGTGCATTACTATAGACCAGAGTCCTATTCCCTATATAGTGCACTACTATAGACCAGAGCCCTATTTCCTATATAGTGGTACTACTATAGACCAGAGCCCTATTCCCTGTGTAGTGCACTACTATAGACCAGAGCCCTATTTCCTATATAGTGCTCTACTATAGACCAGAGCCCTATTTCCTATATAGTGCACTACTATAGACAAGAGCCCTATTTCCTATATAGTGCACTACTATAGACCAGAGCCCTATTTCCTATATAGTACACTACTATAGACCAGAGCCCTATTCCCTATATAGTGCACTACTATAGACCAGAACCCTATTCCTTATATAGTGCATTACTATAGACCAGAGCCCTATTCCCTATATAGTGGTACTACTATAGACCAGAGCCTTATTCCCTATATAGTTGCACAACTATAGACCAGAGTCCTATTCCCTATATAGTGCACTACTATAGACCAGAGCCCTATTCCCTATATAGTGCACTACTATAGACCAGAGCCCTATTCCCTATATAGTGGTACTACTATATACCAGAGCCCTATTCCCTATATAGTGCACTACTATAGACCAGAGCCCTATTCCCTATATAGTGCACTACTATAGACCAGAGCCCTATTCCCTATATAGTGCACTACTATAGACCAGAGCCCTATTCCCTATATAGTGCACTACTATAGACCAGAACCCCATTCCTTATATAGTGCACTACTATAGACCAGAACCCTATTCCCTATATAGTGCACTACTATAGACCAGAGTCCTATTCCTTATATAGTGGTACTACTATAGACCAGAGCCTTATTCCCTATATAGTGGTACAACTATAGACCAGAGTCCTATTCCCTATATAGCGTACTACTATAGACCAGAGTCCTATTCCCTATATAGTGGTACTACTATAGACCAGAGCCTTATTCCCTATATAGTTGCACTACTATAGACCAGAGTCCGATTCCCTATATAGTGCACTACTATAGACCAGAGCCCTATTCCCTATATAGTGGTACTACTATAGACCAGAGCCCTGTTCCCTATATAGTGGTATTACTATAGACAAGAACCCTATTCCCTATATAGTGCACTAATATAGACCAGGGCCCTATTCCCTATATAGTGGTACTACTATAGACCAGAGTCCTATTCCCTATATAGTGGTACTACTATAGACCAGAGTCCTATTCCCTATATAGTGGTACTACTATAGACCAGAGCCCTATTTCCTATATAGTACACTACTATAGACCAGGGCCCTATTCCCTATATAGTGGTACTACTATAGACCAGAGTCCTATTCCCTATATAGTGTTACTACTATAGACCAGAGTCCTATTCCCTATATAGTGGTACTACTATAGACCAGAGCCCTATTTCCTATATAGTGGTACTACTATAGACCAGAGCCCTATTCCCTATATAGTGGTACTACTATAGACCAGAGCCCTATTTCCTATATAGTGGTACTACTATAGACCAGAGCCCTATTTCCTATATAGTGCACTACTATAGACCAGAGCCCTATTCCCTATATAGTGCACTACTATAGACCAGAGTCCTATTCCCTATATAGTGGTACTACTATAGACCAGAGCCTTATTCCCTATATAGTGCTCTACTATAGACCAGAGCCCTATTTCCTATATAGTGCACTACTATAGACAAGAGCCCTATTTCCTATATAGTGCACTACTATAGACCAGAGCCCTATTTCCTATATAGTACACTACTATAGACCAGAGCCCTATTCCCTATATAGTGCACTACTATAGACCAGAACCCTATTCCTTATATAGTGCATTACTATAGACCAGAGCCCTATTCCCTATATAGTGGTACTACTATAGACCAGAGCCTTATTCCCTATATAGTTGCACAACTATAGACCAGAGTCCTATTCCCTATATAGTGCACTACTATAGACCAGAGCCCTATTCCCTATATAGTGCACTACTATAGACCAGAGCCCTATTCCCTATATAGTGGTACTACTATATACCAGAGCCCTATTCCCTATATAGTGCACTACTATAGACCAGAGCCCTATTCCCTATATAGTGCACTACTATAGACCAGAGCCCTATTCCCTATATAGTGCACTACTATAGACCAGAGCCCTATTCCCTATATAGTGCACTACTATAGACCAGAACCCTATTCCTTATATAGTGCACTACTATAGACCAGAACCCTATTCCCTATATAGTGCACTACTATAGACCAGAGTCCTATTCCTTATATAGTGGTACTACTATAGACCAGAGCCTTATTCCCTATATAGTGGTACAACTATAGACCAGAGTCCTATTCCTATATAGCGTACTACTATAGACCAGAGTCCTATTCCCTATATAGTGGTACTACTATAGACCAGAGCCTTATTCCCTATATAGTTGCACTACTATAGACCAGAGTCCGATTCCCTATATAGTGCACTACTATAGACCAGAGCCCTATTCCCTATATAGTGGTACTACTATAGACCAGAGCCCTGTTCCCTATATAGTGGTATTACTATAGACAAGAACCCTATTCCCTATATAGTGCACTAATATAGACCAGGGCCCTATTCCCTATATAGTGGTACTACTATAGACCAGAGTCCTATTCCCTATATAGTGGTACTACTATAGACCAGAGTCCTATTCCCTATATAGTGGTACTACTATAGACCAGAGCCCTATTTCCTATATAGTACACTACTATAGACCAGGGCCCTATTCCCTATATAGTGGTACTACTATAGACCAGAGTCCTATTCCCTATATAGTGTTACTACTATAGACCAGAGTCCTATTCCCTATATAGTGGTACTACTATAGACCAGAGCCCTATTTCCTATATAGTGGTACTACTATAGACCAGAGCCCTATTCCCTATATAGTGGTACTACTATAGACCAGAGCCCTATTTCCTATATAGTGGTACTACTATAGACCAGAGCCCTATTTCCTATATAGTGCACTACTATAGACCAGAGCCCTATTCCCTATATAGTGCACTACTATAGACCAGAGTCCTATTCCCTATATAGTGGTACTACTATAGACCAGAGCCTTATTCCCTATATAGTTGCACTACTATAGACCAGAGTCCTATTCCCTATATAGTGCACTACTATAGACCAGAGTCCTATTCCCTATATAGTGCACTACTATAGACCAGAACCCTAATCCCTATATAGTGGTACTACTGTAGACCAGAGTCCTATTCCCTATATAGTGCACTACTATAGACCAGAGTCCTATTCCCTATATAGTGTACTACTATAGACCAGAGTCCTATTCCCTATATAGTGGTACTACTATAGACCAGAGTCCTATTCCCTATATAGTGCACTACTATAGACCAGAGCCCTATTTCCTATATAGTGCACTACTATAGACCAGAGCCCTATTTCCTATATAGTGCACTACTATAGACCAGAGCCCTATTTCCTATATAGTGCACTACTATAGACCAGAGCCCTATTTCCTATATAGTACACTACTATAGACCAGAGCCCTATTCCCTATATAGTGCACTACTATAGACCAGAACCCTATTCCTTATATAGTGCATTACTATAGACCAGAGCCCTATTCCCTATATAGTGGTACTACTATAGACCAGAGCCTTATTCCCTATATAGTTGCACTACTATAGACCAGAGTCCTATTCCCTATATAGTGCACTACTATAGACCAGAGCCCTATTCCCTATATAGTGCACTACTATAGACCAGAGCCCTATTCCCTATATAGTGGTACTACTATATACCAGAGCCCTATTCCCTATGTAGTGCACTACTATAGACCAGAGCCCTATTCCCTATATAGTGCACGACTATAGACCAGAGCCCTATTCCCTATATAGTGCACTACTATAGACCAGAACCCTATTCCCTATATAGTGCACTACTATAGACCAGAGCCCTATTCCCTATATAGTGCACTACTATAGACCAGAGTCCTATTCCTTATATAGTGGTACTACTATAGACCAGAGCCTTATTCCCTATATAGTGGTACAACTATAGACCAGAGTCCTATTCCCTATATAGTGTACTACTATAGACCAGAGTCCTATTCCCTATATAGTGGTACTACTATAGACCAGAGCCTTATTCCCTATATAGTTGCACTACTATAGACCAGAGTCCTATTCCCTATATAGTGCACTACTATAGACCAGAGCCCTATTCCCTATATAGTGGTACTACTATAGACCAGAGCCCTGTTCCCTATATAGTGGTACTACTATAGACCAGAACCCTATTCCCTATGTAGTGCACTACTATAGACCAGAGCCCTATTCCCTATATAGTGCACGACTATAGACCAGAGCCCTATTCCCTATATAGTGCACTACTATAGACCAGAACCCTATTCCCTATATAGTGCACTACTATAGACCAGAGCCCTATTCCCTATATAGTGGTACTACTATAGACCAGAGTCCTATTCCTTATATAGTGGTACTACTATAGACCAGAGCCTTATTCCCTATATAGTGGTACAACTATAGACCAGAGTCCTATTCCCTATATAGTGTACTACTATAGACCAGAGTCCTATTCCCTATATAGTGGTACTACTATAGACCAGAGCCTTATTCCCTATATAGTTGCACTACTATAGACCAGAGTCCTATTCCCTATATAGTGCACTACTATAGACCAGAGCCCTATTCCCTATATAGTGGTACTACTATAGACCAGAGCCCTGTTCCCTATATAGTGGTACTACTATAGACCAGAACCCTATTCCCTATATAGTGCACTAATATAGACCAGGGCCCTATTCCCTATATAGTGGTACTACTATAGACCAGAGTCCTATTCCCTATATAGTGGTACTGCTATAGACCAGAGTCCTATTCCCTATATAGTGGTACTACTATAGACCAGAGCCCTATTTCCAATATAGTTCACTACTATAGACCAGGGCCCTATTCCCTATATAGTGGTACTACTATAGACCAGAGTCCTATTCCCTATATAGTGGTACTACTATAGACCAGAGTCCTATTCCCTATATAGTGGTACTACTATAGACCACAGCCCTATTTCCTATATAGTGCACTACTATAGACCAGAGCCCTATTTCCTATATAGTACACGACTATAGACCAGAGCCCTATTCCCTATATAGTGGTACTACTATAGACCAGAGCCCTATTCCCTATATAGTGGTACTACTTTAGACCAGAGCCCTATTTCCTATATAGTGCACTACTATAGACCAGAGCCCTATTTCCTATATAGTGCACTACTATAGACCAGAGTCCTATTCCCTATATAGTGGTACTACTATTGACCAGAGCCCTATTTCCTATATAGTGCACTACTATAGACCAGAGCCCTATTTCCTATATAGTACACTACTATAGACCAGAGCCCTATTCCCTATATAGTGGTACTACTATAGACCAGAGCCTTATTCCCTATATAGTTGCACTACTATAGACCAGAGTCCTATTCCCTATATAGTGGTACTACTATAGACCAGAGCCCTATTCCCTATATAGTGGTACTACTATAGACCAGAGCCCTATTCCCTATATAGTGGTACTACTATATACCAGAGCCCTATTCCCTATTTAGTGCACTACTATAGACCAGAGCCCTATTCCCTATATAGTGCACTACTATAGACCAGATCCCTATTCCCTATATAGTGGTACTACTATAGACCAGAACACTATTCCCTATATAGTGCACTACTATAGACCAGAGCCCTATTCCCTATATAGTGGTACTACTATAGACCAGAACCCTATTCCCTATATAGTGCACTACTATAGACCAGAACCCTATTCCCTATATAGTGCACTACTATAGACCAGAGTCCTATTCCCTATATAGTGGTACTACTATAGACCAGAGCCTTATTCCCTATATAGTGGTACTACTATAGACCAGAGTCCTATTCCCTATATAGTGCACTACTATAGACCAGAGTCCTATTCCCGATATAGTTTACTACTATAGACCAGAGTCCTATTCCCTATGTAGTGGTACTACTATAGACCAGAGCCTTATTCCCTATATAGTTGCACTACTATAGACCAGAGTCCTATTCCCTATATAGTGCAATACTATAGACCAGAGTCCTATTCCCTATATAGTGCACTACTATAGACCAGAACCCTAATCCCTATATAGTGGTACTACTATAGACCAGAGTCCTATTCCCTATATAGTGCACTACTATAGACCAGAGTCCTATTCCCTATATAGTGTACCACTATAGACCAGAGTCCTATTCCCTATATCGTGGTACTACTATAGACCAGAGTCCTATTCCCTATATAGTGGTACTACTATAGACCAGAGCCCTATTTCCTATATAGTGCACTACTATAGACCAGAGCCCTATTTCCTATATAGTGCACTACTATAGACCAGAGCCCTATTCCCTATATAGTGTACTACTATAGACCAGAGCCTTATTCCCTATATAGTTGCACTACTATAGACCAGAGTCCTATTCCCTATATAGTGGTACTACTATAGACCAGAGTCCTATTCCCTATATAGTGGTACTACTATAGACCAGAGCCCTATTCCCTATATAGTGGTACTACTATAGACCAGAGCCCTATTTCCTATATAGTGCACTACTATAGACCAGAGCCCTATTCCCTATATAGTACACTACTATAGACCAGAGCCCTATTCCCTAAATAGTGGTACTACTATAGACCAGAGCCCTATTCCCTATATAGTGGTACTACTATAGACCAGAGCCCTATTCCCTATATAGTGGTACTACTATAGACCAGAGTCCTATTCCCTATATAGTGCACTACTATAGACCTGAGTCCTATTCCCTATATAGTGTACTACTATAGACCAGAGTCCTATTCCCTATATAGTGGTACTACTATAGACCAGAGTCTTATTCCCTGTATAGTTGCACTACTATAGACCAGAGTCCTATTCCCTATATAGTGGTACTACTATAGACCAGAGCCCTATTCCCTATATAGTGGTACTACTATAGACCAGAGTCCCTATTCCCTATATAGTGGTACTACTATAGACCAGAGCCTATTCCCTATATAGTGGTACTACTATAGACCAGAGTCCTATTCCCTATATAGTGGTACTACTATAGACCAGAGTCCTATTCCCTATATAGTGTACTACTATAGACCAGAGTCCTATTCCCTATATAGTGGTACAACTATAGACCAGAGCCTTATTCCCTATATAGTGGCACTACTATAGACCAGAGTCCTATTCCCTATATAGTGGTACTACTATAGACCAGAGCCCTATTCCCTATATAGTGGTACTACTATAGACCAGAACCCTAATCCCTATATATTGGTACTACTATAGACCAGAGTCCTATTCCCTATATAGTGGTACTACTATAGACCAGAGTCCTATTCCCTATATAGTGGTACTACTATAGACCAGAGTCCTATTCCCTATATAGTGGTACTACTATAGACCAGAGCCCTATTCCCTATATAGTGGTACTACTATAGACCAGAGTCCTATTCCTATATAGTGCACTACTATAGACCAGAGCCCTATTTCCTATATAGTGGTACTACTATAGACCAGAGCCCTATTCCCTGTGTAGTGCACTACTATAGACCAGAGCCCTATTTCCCTATATAGTGGTACTACTATAGACCAGAGCCCTATTCCCTATATAGTGCACTACTATAGACAAGAGCCCTATTTCCTATATAGTGCACTACTATAGACCAGAGCCCTATTTCCTATATAGTGGTACTACTATAGACCAGAGCCCTATTCCCTATATAGTGGTACTACTATAGACCAGAACCCTATTCCTTATATAGTGCATTACTATAGACCAGAGCCCTATTCCCTATATAGTGGTACTACTATAGACCAGAGCCTTATTCCCTATATAGTTGTACTACTATAGACCAGAGCCCTATTCCCTATATAGTGGTACTACTATAGACCAGAGCCCTATTCCCTATATAGTGGTACTACTATAGACCAGAGCCCTATTCCCTATATAGTGGTACTACTATAGACCAGAGCCCTATTCCCTATATAGTGGTACTACTATAGACCAGAGCCCTATTCCCTATATAGTGCACTACTATAGACCAGAGCCCTATTCCCTATATAGTGGTACTACTATAGACCAGAGCCCTATTCCCTATATAGTGCACTACTATAGACCAGAACCCTATTCCTTATATAGTGCACTACTATAGACCAGAACCCTATTCCCTATATAGTGCACTACTATAGACCAGAGTCCTATTCCCTATATAGTGGTACTACTATAGACCAGAGCCTTATTCCCTATATAGTGGTACTACTATAGACCAGAGTCCTATTCCCTATATAGTGTACTACTATAGACCAGAGTCCTATTCCCTATATAGTGGTACTACTATAGACCAGAGCCTTATTCCCTATATAGTTGCACTACTATAGACCAGAGTCCTATTCCCTATATAGTGCACTACTATAGACCAGAGCCCTATTCCCTATATAGTGGTACTACTATAGACCAGAGCCCTATTCCCTATATAGTGGTATTACTATAGACCAGAACCCTATTCCCTATATAGTGGTACTAATATAGACCAGAGCCCTATTCCCTATATAGTGGTACTACTATAGACCAGAGTCCTATTCCCTATATAGTGGTACTACTATAGACCAGAGTCCTATTCCCTATATAGTGGTACTACTATAGACCAGAGCCCTATTCCTATATAGTGGTACTACTATAGACCAGGGCCCTATTCCCTATATAGTGGTACTACTATAGACCAGAGTCCTATTCCCTATATAGTGTTACTACTATAGACCAGAGTCCTATTCCCTATATAGTGGTACTACTTTAGACCAGAGCCCTATTCCCTATATAGTGGTACTACTATAGACCAGAGCCCTATTCCCTATATAGTGGTACTACTAGACCAGAGCCCTATTTCCTATATAGTGGTACTACTATAGACCAGAGCCCTATTCCCTATATAGTGCACTACTATAGACCAGAGCCCTATTCCCTATATAGTGCACTACTATAGACCAGAGTCCTATTCCCTATATAGTGGTACTACTATAGACCAGAGCCTTATTCCCTATATAGTGGCACTACTATAGACCAGAGTCCTATTCCCTATATAGTGGTACTACTATAGACCAGAGTCCTATTCCCTATATAGTGGTACTACTATAGACCAGAACCCTATTCCCTATATAGTGGTACTACTGTAGACCAGAGTCCTATTCCCTATATAGTGCACTACTATAGACCAGAGTCCTATTCCCTATATAGTGTACTACTATAGACCAGAGTCCTATTCCCTATATAGTGGTACTACTATAGACCAGAGTCCTATTCCCTATATAGTGGTACTACTATAGACCAGAGCCCTATTTCCTATATAGTGGTACTACTATAGACCAGAGCCCTATTTCCTATATAGTGGTACTACTATAGACCAGAGCCCTATTCCCTATATAGTGGTACTACTATAGACCAGAGCCCTATTTCCTATATAGTACACTACTATAGACCAGAGCCCTATTCCCTATATAGTGCACTACTATAGACCAGAACCCTATTCCTTATATAGTGCATTACTATAGACCAGAGCCCTATTCCCTATATAGTGGTACTACTATAGACCAGAGCCTTATTCCCTATATAGTTGCACTACTATAGACCAGAGTCCTATTCCCTATATAGTGGTACTACTATAGACCAGAGCCCTATTCCCTATATAGTGTACTACTATAGACCAGAGCCCTATTCCCTATATAGTGGTACTACTATATACCAGAGCCCTATTCCCTATGTAGTGGTACTACTATAGACCAGAGCCCTATTCCCTATATAGTGGTACTACTATAGACCAGAGCCCTATTCCTATATAGTGCACTACTATAGACCAGAACCCTATTCCCTATATAGTGCACTACTATAGACCAGAGCCCTATTCCCTATATAGTGGTACTATAGACCAGAACCCTATTCCTTATATAGTGCACCACTATAGACCAGAACCCTATTCCCTATATAGTGGTACTACTATAGACCAGAGTCCTATTCCTTATATAGTGGTACTACTATAGACCAGAGCCTTATTCCCTATATAGTGGTACAACTATAGACCAGAGTCCTATTCCCTATATAGTGTACTACTATAGACCAGAGTCCTATTCCCTATATAGTGGTACTACTATAGACCAGAGCCTTATTCCCTATATAGTTGCACTACTATAGACCAGAGTCCTATTCCCTATATAGTGCACTACTATAGACCAGAGCCCTATTCCCTATATAGTGGTACTACTATAGACCAGAGCCCTATTCCCTATATAGTGGTACTACTATAGACCAGAACCCTATTCCCTATATAGTGCACTAATATAGACCAGGGCCCTATTCCTATATAGTGGTACTACTTTAGACCAGAGTCCTATTCCCTATATAGTGGTACTACTATAGACCAGAGCCCTATTCCCTATATAGTGGTACTATAGACCAGAGCCCTATTCCCTATATAGTGATACTACTATAGACCAGAGCCCTATTCCCTATATAGTGCACTACTATAGACCAGAGCCCTATTCCCTATATAGTGGTACTACTATAGACCAGAGCCCTATTCCCTATATAGGGCACTACTATAGACCAGAGCCCTATTCCCTATATAGTGGTACTACTATAGACCAGAGCCCTGTTCCCTATATAGTGGTACTACTTTAGACCAGAGTCCTATTCCCTATATAGTGGTACTACTATAGACCAGAACCCTATTCCCTATATAGTGCACTACTATAGACCAGGGCCCTATTCCCTATATAGTGGTACTACTATAGACCAGAGTCCTATTCCCTATATAGTGGTACTACTATAGACCAGAGTCCTATTCCCTATATAGTGGTACTACTATAGACCAGAGCCCTATTTCCTATATAGTACACTACTATAGACCAGGGCCCTATTCCCTATATAGTGGTACTACTATAGACCAGAGTCCTATTCCCTATATAGTGGTACTACTATAGACCAGAGTCCTATTCCCTATATAGTGCACTACTATAGACCAGAGCCCTATTTCCTATATAGTACACTACTATAGACCAGAGCCCTATTTCCTATATAGTGCACTACTATAGACCAGAGCCCTATTTCCTAAATAGTACACTACTATAGACCAGAGCCCTATTCCCTATATAGTGGTACTAATATAGAACAGAGCCCTATTCCCTATATAGTGCACTACTATAGACCAGAGCCCTATTCCCTATATAGTGTACTACTAAAGACCAGAGTCCTATTCCCTATATAGTGCACTACTATAGACCAGAGCCCTATTCCCTATATAGTGCACTACTATAGACCAGAGCCATATTCCCTATATAGTGCACTACTATAGACCAGAGCCCTATTCCCTATATAGTGGTACTACTATAGACCAGAGCCCTATTCCCTATATAGTGCACCACTATAGACCAGAGCCCTATTCCCTATATAGTGCACTACTATAGACCAGAGCCCTATTCCCTATATAGTGCACTACTATAGACCAGAACCCTATTCCCTATATAGTGCACTACTATAGACCAGAGCCCTATTCCCTATATAGTGGTACTACTATAGACCAGAACCCTATTCCCTATATAGTGCACCACTATAGACCAGAACCCTATTCCCTATATAGTGCACTACTATAGACCAGAGTCCTATTCCTTATATAGTGGTACTACTATAGACCAGAGCCTTATTCCCTATATAGTGGTACAACTATAGACCAGAGTCCTATTCCCTATATAGTGTACTACTATAGACCAGAGTCCTATTCCCTATATAGTGGTACTACTATAGACCAGAGCCTTATTCCCTATATAGTTGCACTACTATAGACCAGAGTCCTATTCCCTATATAGTGCACTACTATAGACCAGAGCCCTATTCCCTATATAGTGGTACTACTATAGACCAGAGCCCTGTTCCCTATATAGTGGTACTACTATAGACCAGAACCCTATTCCCTATATAGTGCACTAATATAGACCAGGGCCCTATTCCCTATATAGTGGTACTACTTTAGACCAGAGTCCTATTCCCTATATAGTGGTACTACTATAGACCAGAGCCCTATTCCCTATATAGTGCAATACTATAGACCAGAGCCCTATTCCCTATATAGTGATACTACTATAGACCAGAGCCCTATTCCCTATATAGTGCACTACTATAGACCAGAGCCCTATTCCCTATATAGTGGTACTACTATAGACCAGAGCCCTATTCCCTATATAGGGCACTACTATAGACCAGAGCCCTATTCCCTATATAGTGGTACTACTATAGACCAGAGCCCTGTTCCCTATATAGTGGTACTACTTTAGACCAGAGTCCTATTCCCTATATAGTGGTACTACTATAGACCAGAACCCTATTCCCTATATAGTGCACTACTATAGACCAGGCCCTATTCCCTATATAGTGGTACTACTATAGACCAGAGTCCTATTCCCTATATAGTGGTACTACTATAGACCAGAGTCCTATTCCCTATATAGTGGTACTACTATAGACCAGAGCCCTATTTCCTATATAGTACACTACTATAGACCAGGGCCCTATTCCCTATATAGTGGTACTACTATAGACCAGAGTCCTATTCCCTATATAGTGGTACTACTATAGACCAGAGTCCTATTCCCTATATAGTGCACTACTATAGACCAGAGCCCTATTTCCTATATACTACACTACTATAGACCAGAGCCCTATTTCCTATATAGTGCACTACTATAGACCAGAGCCCTATTTCCTAAATAGTACACTACTATAGACCAGAGCCCTATTCCCTATATAGTGGTACTAATATAGAACAGAGCCCTATTCCCTATATAGTGCACTACTATAGACCAGAGCCCTATTCCCTATATAGTGTACTACTAAAGACCAGAGTCCTATTCCCTATATAGTGGTACTACTATAGACCAGAGCCCTATTCCCTATATAGTGCACTACTATAGACCAGAGCCCTATTCCCTATATAGTGCACTACTATAGACCAGAGCCCTATTCCCTATATAGTGGTACTACTATAGACCAGAGCCCTATTCCCTATATAGTGGTACCACTATAGACCAGAGCCCTATTCCCTATATAGTGGTACTACTATAGACCAGAGCCATATTCCCTATATAGTGCACTACTATAGACCAGAGCCCTATTCCCTATATAGTGGTACTACTATAGACCAGAGCCCTATTCCCTATATAGTGCATCACTATAGACCAGAGCCCTATTCCCTATATAGTGGTACTACTATAGACCAGAGTCCTATTCCCTATATAGTGCACTACTATAGACCAGAGCCCTATTCCCTATATAGTGGTACTACTATAGACCAGAGCCCTATTCCCTATATAGTGCACCACTATAGACCAGAGTCCTATTCCCTATATAGTGCACTACTATAGACCAGAGCCCTATTCCCTATATAGTGCACTACTATAGACCAGAGCCCTATTCCCTGTATAGTGGTACTACTATAGACCAGAGCCCTATTCCCTATATAGTGGTACTACTATAGACCAGAGCCCTATTCCCTATATAGTGGTACTACTATAGACCAGAGCCCTATTCCCTATATAGTGGTACTACTATAGACCAGAGTCCTATTCCCTATATAGTGGTACTACTATAGACCAGAACCCTATTCCCTATATAGTGGTACTACTATAGACCAGGGCCCTATTCCCTATATAGTGGTACTACTATAGACCAGAGTCCTATTCCCTATATAGTGGTACTACTATAGACCAGAGTCCTATTCCCTATATAGTGGTACTACTATAGACCAGAGCCCTATTTCCTATATAGTACACTACTATAGACCAGGGCCCTATTCCCTATACAGTGGTACTACTATAGACCAGAGTCCTATTCCCTATATAGTGGTACTACTATAGACCAGAGTCCTATTCCCTATATAGTGGTACTACTATAGACCAGAGCCCTATTTCCTATATAGTACACTACTATAGACCAGAGCCCTATTTCCTAAATAGTACACTACTATAGACCAGAGCCCTATTCCCTATATAGTGGTACTAATATAGAACAGAGCCCTATTCCCTATATAGTGCACTACTATAGACCAGAGCCCTATTCCCTATATAGTGCACTACTATAGACCAGAGCCATATTCCCTATATAGTGCACTACTATAGACCAGAGCCCTATTCCCTATATAGTGCACCACTATAGACCAGAGCCCTATTCCCTATATAGTGGTACTACTATAGACCAGAGTCCTATTCCCTATATAGTGCACTACTATAGACCAGAGTCCTATTCCCTATATAGTGTACTACTATAGACCAGAGTCCTATTCCCTATATAGTGGTACTACTATAGACCAGAGCCTTATTCCCTATATAGTTGCACAACTATAGACCAGAGTCCTATTCCCTATATAGTGCACTACTATAGACCAGAGCCCTATTCCCTATATAGTGCACTACTATAGACCAGAGCCCTATTCCCTATATAGTGGTACTACTATAGACCAGAGCCCTATTCCCTATATAGTGCACTACTATAGACCAGAACCCTATTCCCTATATAGTGCACTCCTATAGACCAGAGCCCTATTCCCTATATAGTGCACTACTATAGACCAGAACCCTATTCCTTATATAGTGCACTACTATAGACCAGAACCCTATTCCCTATATAGTGCACTACTATAGACAAGAGTCCTATTCCTTATATAGTGGTACTACTATAGACCAGAGCCTTATTCCCTATATAGTGGTACAACAATAGACCAGAGTCCTATTCCCTATATAGTGTACTACTATAGACCAGAGTCCTATTCCCTATATAGTGGTACTACTATAGACCAGAGCCTAATTTCCTATATAGTTGCACTACTATAGACCAGAGTCCTATTCCCTATATAGTGGTACTACTATAGACCAGAGCCCTATTCCCTATATAGTGGTACTACTATAGACCAGAGCCCTGTTCCCTATATAGTGGTACTACTATAGACCAGAACCCTATTCCCTATATAGTGGTACTAATATAGACCAGAGCCCTATTCCCTATATAGTGGTACTACTATAGACCAGAGCCCTATTCCCTATATAGTGGTACTACTATAGACCAGAGCCCTATTCCCTATATAGTGGTACTACTATAGACCAGAGCCCTATTCCCTATATAGTGGTACTACTATAGACCAGAGCCCTATTCCCTATATAGTGGTACTACTATAGACCAGAGCCCTGTTCCCTATATAGTGGTACTACTATAGACCAGAACCCTATTCCCTATATAGTGGTACTAATATAGACCAGGCCCTATTCCCTATATAGTGGTACTACTATAGACCAGAGTCCTATTCCCTATATAGTGGTACTACTATAGACCAGAGTCCTATTCCCTATATAGCTGTACTACTATAGACCAGAGCCCTATTTCCTATATAGTTCACTACTATAGACCAGGGCCCTATTCCCTATATAGTGGTACTACTATAGACCAGAGTCCAATTCCCTATATTTGGTACTACTATAGACCAGAGTCCTATTCCCTATATAGTGGTACTACTATAGACCACAGCCCTATTTCCTATATAGTACACTACTATAGACCAGAGCCCTATTTCCTATATAGTGGTACTACTATAGACCAGAGCCCTATTTCCCTATATAGTGCACTACTATAGACCAGAGCCCTATTTCCTATATAGTGGTACTACTATAGACCAGAGCCCTATTTCCTATATAGTGGTACTACTATAGACCAGAGCCCTATTCCCTATATAGTGGTACTACTATAGACCAGAGCCCTATTCCCTATATAGTGGTACTACTATAGACCAGAGTCCTATTCCCTATATAGTGGTACTACTATAGACCAGAGCCCTATTCCCTATATAGTGCACTACTATAGACCAGAGCCCTATTCCCTATATAGTGATACTACTATAGACCAGAGCCCTATTCCCTATATAGTGCACTACTATAGACCAGAGCCCTATTCCCTATATAGTGGTACTACTATAGACCAGAGCCCTATTCCCTATATAGTGGCACTACTATAGACCAGAGCCCTATTCCCTATATAGTGGTACTACTATAGACCAGAGCCCTGTTCCCTATATAGTGGTACTACTTAGACCAGAGTCCTATTCCCTATATAGTGGTACTACTATAGACCAGAACCCTATTCCCTATATAGTGCACTACTATAGACCAGGGCCCTATTCCCTATATAGTGGTACTACTATAGACCAGAGTCCTATTCCCTATATAGTGGTACTACTATAGACCAGAGTCCTATTCCCTATATAGTGGTACTACTATAGACCAGAGCCCTATTTCCTATATAGTACACTACTATAGACCAGGGCCCTATTCCCTATATAGTGGTACTACTATAGACCAGAGTCCTATTCCCTATATAGTGGTACTACTATAGACCAGAGCCCTATTCCCTATACAGTACACTACTGTAGACCAGAGCCCTATTCCCTACATAGTACACTACTATAGACCAGAGCCCTATTCCCTATATAGTACACTACTATAGACCAGAGCCCTATTCCCTATATAGTACACTACTATAGACCAGAGCCCTAT
Source organism: Oncorhynchus masou masou (assembly GCF_036934945.1). Classification (NCBI taxonomy): domain Eukaryota; kingdom Metazoa; phylum Chordata; class Actinopteri; order Salmoniformes; family Salmonidae; genus Oncorhynchus; species Oncorhynchus masou. The sequence continues at coordinate 35,654,477 of NC_088230.1, forward strand.
TCCCTATATAGTACACTACTATAGACCAGAGCCCTATTCCCTATATAGTACACTACTATAGACCAGAGCCCTATTCCCTATATAGTACACTACTATAGACCAGAGCCCTATTCCCTATATAGTGGTACTACTATAGACCAGAGCCCTATTCCCTATATAGTGGTACTACTATAGACCAGAGCCCTATTCCCTATATAGTGGTACTACTATAGACCAGGGCCCTATTCCCTATGTAGTACACTACTATAGACCAGAGCCCTATTCCCTATATAGTGGTACTACTATAGACCAGAGCCCTATTCCCTATATAATACACTACTATAGACCAGAGCCCTATTCCCTATATAGTACACTACTATAGACCAGAGCCCTATTCCCTATATAGTACACTACTATAGACCAGAGCCCTATTCCCTATATAGTGGTACTACTATAGACCAGAGCCCTATTCCCTATATAGTACACTACTATAGACCAGAGCCCTATTCCCTATATAGTGGTACTACTATAGACCAGAGCCCTATTCCCTATATAGTACACTGCTATAGACCAGAGCCCTATTCCCTATATAGTACACTACTATAGACCAGAGCCCTTTTCCCTATATAGTGCACTACTATAGACCAGAGCCCTATTCCCTATATAGTGATACTACTATAGACCAGAGCCCTATTCCCTATATAGTGGTACTACTATAGACCAGAGCCCTATTCCCTATATAGTACACTGCTATAGACCAGAGCCCTATTCCCTATATAGTACACTACTATAGACCAGAGCCCTATTCCCTATATAGTACACTACTATAGACCAGAGCCCTATTCCCTATATAGTACACTACTATAGACCAGAGCCCTATTCCCTATATAGTACACTACTATAGACCAGAGCCCTATTCCCTATATAGTACACTACTATAGACCAGAGCCCTATTCCCTATATAGTGGTTACTATAGACCAGAGCCCTATTCCTATATATATAGTACACTACTATAGACCAGAGCCCTATTCCCTATATAGTGGTACTACTATAGACCAGAGCCCTATTCCTATATAGTGGTACTACTATAGACCAGAGCCCTATTCCCTATATAGTGGTACTACTATAGACCAGGGCCCTATTCCCTATGTAGTACACTACTATAGACCAGAGCCCTATTCCCTATAGTGGTACTACTATAGACCAGAGCCCTATTCCCTATATAATACACTAATATAGACCAGAGCCCTATTCCCTATATAGTACTACTATAGACCAGAGCCCTATTCCCTATATAGTACACTACTATAGACCAGAGCCCTATTCCCTATATAGTGGTACTACTAGACCAGAGCCCTATTCCCTATATAGTACACTACTATAGACCAGAGCCCTATTCCCTATATAGTGGTACTACTATAGACCAGAGCCCTATTCCCTATATAGTACACTGCTATAGACCAGAGCCCTATTCCCTATATAGTACACTACTATAGACCAGAGCCCTTTTCCCTATATAGTGCACTACTATAGACCAGAGCCCTATTCCCCATATAGTGATACTACTATAGACCAGAGCCCTATTCCCTATATAGTGGTACTACTATAGACCAGAGCCCTATTCCCTATATAGTACACTGCTATAGACCAGAGCCCTATTCCCTATATAGTACACTACTATAGACCAGAGCCCTATTCCCTATATAGTACACTACTATAGACCAGAGCCCTATTCCCTATATAGTACACTACTATAGACCAGAGCCCCTATTCCCTATATAGTACACTACTATAGACCAGAGCCCTATTCCCTATATAGTACACTACTATAGACCAGAGCCCTATTCCCTATATAGTACACTACTATAGACCAGAGCCCTATTCCCTATATAGTACACTACTATAGACCAGAGCCCTATTCCCTATATAGTGGTACTACTATAGACCAGAGCCCTATTCCCTATATAGTACACTACTTTAGACCAGAGCCCTATTCCCTATATAGTGGTACTACTATAGACCAGAGCCCTATTCCCTATATAGTACACTACTATAGACCAGAGCCCTATTCCCTATATAGTACACTACTATAGACCAGAGCCCTTTTCCCTATATAGTGCACTACTATATAGACCAGAGCCCTATTCTATATAGTGATACTACTATAGACCAGAGCCCTATTCCTATATAGTGGTACTACTATAGACCAGAGCCCTATTCCCTATATAGTACACTGCTATAGACCAGAGCCCTATTCCCTATAGTACACTACTATAGACCAGAGCCCTATTCCCTATATAGTACACTACTATAGACCAGAGCCCTATTCCCTATATAGTACACTACTATAGACCAGAGCCCTATTCCTATATAGTACACTACTATAGACCAGAGCCCTATTCCCTATATAGTACACTGCTATAGACCAGAGCCCTATTCCCTATATAGTACACTACTATAGACCAGAGCCCTATTCCCTATATACTACACTACTATAGACCAGAGCCCTATTCCCTATATACTACACTACTATAGACCAGAGCCCTATTCCCTATATAGTGCACTACTATAGACCAGAGCCCTATTCCCTATATAGTGCACTACTATAGACCAGAGCCCTATTCCCTATATAGTGCACTACTATAGACCAGAGCCCTATTCCCTATATAGTACACTACTATAGACCAGAGCCCTATTCCCTATGTAGTGCACTACTATAGACCAGAGCCCTATTCCCTATATAGTACACTACTATAGACCAGAGCCCTATTCCCTATATAGTACCCTATGGGCCCTGGTCAAAAGTAGTACCATTTGGGACTTAGACATGAACATTCTGTATGTAGCTTGAGAACTAAAACCTTTCATTTTTAATCACAACAATGTGCCTTTGTAATACGGTGTTTTCTAACAGGGTTACGCTTCAAAACAGTTCCTGTGTTATTTTCTGTGTACAGCTGTTCTTTGAGGTGTATATTTTATACATGAATTCCATGCAACAGGGTTTACCGCGCTTACTATTTTCTGCACATTGGCTTTGCTTTGAATTTATATAGTTACAACCAACCCGACCATACCACAAACCACAAGCAGAAACAAGGTCAATGTCAACTTGGCTTCTTCAGGTGTCAACAGTTGTTTTCTGTTTAGTTGATGTATTCGTGCGTTTATGTATCCACATTGTGTGAGAAGCTCAAAATGGGGACAATTGAGTTCTGTGTTGGACTCGTCGTTGTTTTGAATATACATATAACTGTTTCCTTCTATATCGAATTGAAAATGGCTTTATTGATATTGTTTCAAAATCAGAGACTGAATGAGAACAGTATGGAGAGTAGACCGCGGCCCCTGGCTTGTACCGACCGGCCTGTCATGAAATGAAAGATGTGTCACAAAGTAACACACAGTGACAATCTTTATGATCTGGTACAGGTCTCAATCACAATATCTGAACAACAGCTATGATCAAAGTAGAGGAGAGGTTGTTTCTGTTTGGATCCCACACGGTCTCCTTTCTCATCAACCTTGGGTTTCAGATTTGGATCCCACACGGTCTCCTTTCTCATCAACCTTGGGTTTCAGATTTGGATCCCACACGGTCTCCTTTCTCATCAACCTTGGGTTTCAGATTTGGATCCCACACGGTCTCCTTTCTCATCAACCTTGGGTTTCAGATTTGGATCCCACACGGTCTCCTTTCTCATCAACCTTGGGTTTCAGATTTGGATCCCACACGGTCTCCTTTCTCATCAACCTTGGGTTTCAGATTTGGATCCCACACGGTCTCCTTTCTCATCAACCTTGGGTTTCAGATTTGGATCCCACACGGTCTCCTTTCTCATCAACCTTGGGTTTCAGATTTGGATCCCACACGGTCTCCTTTGTCATCAACCTTTCCTTTCATTTGGATCCCAACCTCCTTTCTCATCAACCTTGGGTTTCAGATTTGGATCCCACACGGTCTCCTTTCTCATCAACCTTGGGTTTCAGATTTGGATCCCACACGGTCTCCTTTCTCATCAACCTTGGGTTTCAGATTTGGATCCCACACGGTCTCCTTTCTCATCAACCTTGGGTTTCAGATTTGGATCCCACACGGTCTCCTTTCTCATCAACCTTGGGTTTCAGATTTGGATCCCACACGGTCTCCTTTCTCATCAACCTTGGGTTTCAGATTTGGATCCCACACGGTCTCCTTTCTCATCAACCTTGGGTTTCAGATTTGGATCCCACACGGTCTCCTTTCTCATCAACCTTGGGTTTCAGATTTGGATCCCACACGGTCTCCTTTCTCATCAACCTTGGGTTTCAGATTTGGATCCCACACGGTCTCCTTTCTCATCAACCTTGGGTTTCAGATTTGGATCCCACACGGTCTCCTTTCTCATCAACCTTGGGTTTCAGATTTGGATCCCACACGGTCTCCTTTCTCATCAACCTTGGGTTTTCAGATTTGGATCCCACACGGTCTCCTTTCTCATCAACCTTGGGTTTCAGATTTGGATCCCACACGGTCTCCTTTCCAACCTTTTTTCAGATTTCAGGATCCCACACGGTCATCAACCTTGGGTTTCAGATTTGGATCCCACACGGTCTCCTTTCTCATCAACCTTGGGTTTCAGATTTGGATCCCAAACGGTCTCCTTTCTCATCAACACTCAAATGGTTTGGACAACACATAAAAGCGAGTGAGTTCTGGGAGACTTTTCATCCAAACACTAAAACGTTGTGTCTCCCATCAACAGAAAACGTTGTGTCTCCCCGTCAACAGAAAACGTTGTGTCTCCCCGTCAACAGAAAACATTGTGTCTCCCGTCAACAGAAAAGCTCCACATCCTCAAACTTTTGAAATACCAGCAGGAGTGTTTAGAGTTGAATACTATGAAATGGAAAATGACTGCACATGATGTGTTGGCCAGGACAGGACCCAGGTCTTGTGACAATCCGGTTCGTCGTAAAAAGTCAATTGAACTCACTGATTAAATTGCTATTTTGACTACTCCAGAGGTGTTGATCGCTGGAGACTTTAATCTCGCACGGGGGAGCAAAGGATGCTGACTGTTTAAAGGATTTTTATACTCATCTAAAATTGTCCCAGCTGATTGCAAAGCCTACCCGTCCAAACTTAAAAGACCTTACAAAATCGACTTTGACCTCATATTTACAAATACTCCAGAGAAATATGCTGGGAGTGGAGTGTTTACTGTGGATATTAGTGACCGCTGTCCCCTTGTATGTGTCAGGGATATACGGATGCCTCGAACCAAACCTTGTTTAATCAACATGAGGAATTTTAAACATTTCAGTGAACTGGTCTTTATTTTGGTGACTTTGATTGTATTGCATCTATACCTGACCCAGAGTTGGCTCTGAAACACTTCTCAAATGTTTTCAATTGTATTGAAGATAAACATGCTCCCTTTAAAAAAAAACTGAGAATTAAAAATAGGTTTTTCCCTTGGTTCAGTCCAGAGCTATCTGAAGTCATACACAACAGAGATGCTGTCTGGGCCAAAACTAGATTCACTGACTCGGGCCCAGACTGGCAGACTTTCAGATTTGGAAAAATCTGTGTGTGTAAAACTATTTAAAAAGCTAAATCTGATTATTACACTAATACACTACCTGAATGTACAGGGAACCCAGCTAAATCTGATTATTACATTAATACACTACCTGGATGTACAGGGAACCCAGCTAAATCTGATTATTACACTAATACACTATCTGAATGTACAGGGAACCCAGCTAAATCTGATTATTACACTAATACACTATCTGAATGTACAGGGAACCCAGCTAAATCTGATTATTACATGAATACACTATCTGAATGTACAGGGAACCCAGCTAAATCTGATTATTACACTAATACACTATCTGAATGTACAGGGAACCCAGCTAAATCTGATTATTACGCTAATACACTATCTGAATGTACAGGGAACCCAGCTAAATCTGATTATTACACTAATACACTATCTGAATGTACAGGGAACCCAGCTAAATCTGATTATTACATGAATACACTATCTGAATGTACAGGGAACCCAGCTAAATCTGATTATTACACTAATACACTACCTGAATGTACAGGGAACCCAGCTAAATCTGATTATTACATTAATACACTATCTGAATGTACAGGGAACCCAGCTAAATCTGATTATTACACTAATACACTATCTGAATGTACAGGGAACCCAGCTAAATCTGATTATTACATTAATACACTACCTGAATGTACAGGGAACCCAGCTAAATCTGATTATTACACTAATACACTACCTGAATGTACAGGGAACCCAGCTAAATCTGATTATTACACTAATACACTACCTGAATGTACAGGGAACCCAGCTAAATCTGATTATTACACTAATACACTACCTGAATGTACAGGGAACCCAGCTAAATCTGATTATTACACTAATACACTACCTGAATGTACAGGGAACCCAGCTAAATCTGATTATTACATCTAGAGGGCAGACTAAACCTTTTTACATTTTATGTCTCAGAGCTGACAGCCCTGTTTCAAGATAAACTGGTAGGGAGTACCTGAAAGATTCTACTGATGATTTGATTCTCAGGCTATGGTTGACCTCAACGCATACCTAGGTTCAAATACTATTTGAAATTATTTAAAATACTTTAACTGGGCTTGATCGAGCTTGCCTGGCGCAATGGAACCAGTTGAATAGTCCCAAAACTGCAAACTCTGCCTAGAGTGCCATCAGACAATGTTCACACCCATTGACTTCTTACACATTTTGTTGTTTTACAGCCTGAATTGAAAATGGATTTAAATTTAGATATTTTATCACACTGACTCTAACACAATACCCCATAATGTCAAAGTGGATTCATGTTTTTCAAAAGTTTAATAAATTATTTCAAATGAAAAGCTGAAATATCTTGAGTCAATAATATGAGTCAATAATATTCAACCCTATTGTTATGGCCAGCCAAAATACTGTAAGTTCAGGAGTAAAAATGTGCTTACCAACTCATATGAGTATTTGCATGGACTCTGTCTGTGTGTAATAATAGTGATTAACATGATTTTTGAATCACTACTTCATCTCTGTACCCCACACATTACAATTATCTGTAAGAGCCCTCAGTCGAGCAGTGAATTTCAAACACAGATTCAACCACAAAGACTGAGGATGCGGCCGAGGACAGGAATGTGCACAAGAAGTCCCGTTACGACCTCCGCAGAGTCATCAAACGAACAAAAGGACAATATAGGAATCATATTACACTGACGCCTACCGCGTGTGACAGCGGTACAGTCCATTACGGATTTCAAAGGACAAACCAGCCGTGATCAGCCCAACGATGCCTCTCTACCAGACCAACTCAACGCATTTAATGCACGGTTTGTCAGTAAACAACATCATGCCAGGTGTGAGGGCCGTCACTGACCGAGAGGATTGGGTGTTCTCGCTCTATGAGGCCAACGTGAGTAAGGTCAGGTCAACACCCACAAGGTCCACGGGACCCAACAGTATTCCAGGGCGTATTCTCAGACCATGCGCAGAACAGCTGGCAGACATATTCACTGTAATTTTCAATCTCTCCTTGTCCCGGTCTGTAATCCCCCTGTTTTAAGATGACCATCAACATTCCTGTTCCCAAGAACTCTAAGGCTTCATGACGCAATGACTACTGCCCTGTAGCACTCACATCTGTAATCATGAAGTGCTTTGAGAGGCTGGTTATGGCACAGATTAACTCCACCATCCCAGACACCCTAGACCCTCTCCAGTTTGCATACCGCCCCAACAGATCCATAGATGACGTAATCTCAATTGCTTTCCACACTGCGCTCACCCACCTAGATAAGAGGAATATCTATGTGAGAATTCTCTTTATTGACTACAGCTCAGCGTTCAACACCATTGTCCCCTCTGACCTCGTCATCAAACTTAGGACTCTGGGTCTGAACACCTCCATCTGCAACTGGATCCTGGTATTCTTGATGGGCCGACCCCAGGTGGTGAGGGTAGGCAGCATCACCTCCACCACACTTACCTTCAAAAGGGGCCCCACAGGGGTGTGTGCTTAGTCCCCTTCTGTACTCCCTGTTCACCTACGACTGCATGGCCATGCACGACTTCAAAACCATCATCAAGTTTGCTTTCTGCACAACGGTGGTAGGCCTGATCACTGACGACAATGAGTCTACCTACAGGGAGAAGGTCAGTGACCTGGCAGTGTGATACCGGGACAACAACGTCAATAAGACCAAGGAGCTGATCGATCATGGAATACAGGAGACGGGGATCCACACACACGTGCACAGTTGTGAGGAAGGCAGGTTCCCCTTGGCAGGTTAAACATTTTGTCATGGGCCCTCAAATCCTCAGAAAGTTCTACAGCTTCACCATTAAGAGCATTTTGACTGGCTGCATCACCGCCTGGTATGACAACAGCACCGCCCTCGATTGCATGGCGCTACAGAGAGTGGTGAGGACAGCCCAGTACATCACTGGGACAGAGCTCCCTGCCATCCAGGACATCTACATCAGGCGGTGTGAAAGGAACACCGGGAAAATTGTTCAAGATTTAAGTCACCCGTAGTCGTAGACTCTCTCTGCTTCCTGATGGCAGGTGGTACCGGTGCAGACCAGCACCAACAGGCTCTTGAACAACTTCCATCCCCAAGCAATAAGACTGATAAATAGCTAACAAAATAGCTACATGAACGATCTGAGTTAACCTTGTATCCTGATTGACCTTTTAATTGTTGCACTGTCTATGCACACTCATTGGACCCTACACACTCACACACACTGTCACTCCAACGCACACACACACATATATCCCTTTGAGCATGGTGAAGTTATTCATTACACTTTGGATGGTGTATCAATACATCCAGTCACTACAAATATTCAGGTGTCCTTCCTAACTCATTTGCCGGAGAGGAAGGAGAGGGCTCAGGAATTTCTAAAAACATGTTTCCACTTTGTCATTATGGGGTACTGTATGTAGATGGGAGAGCATTTTTGTATTTTAAACCCATTTTGAATTCCGACTGTAACACAACCAAATGTGGAATAAGTCAAGGGGTAAGTACCCAATTACCCAAGTCATAGACTGTTCTCTCTGCTACCGCACGGCAAGAGGTACCGGAGAGCCAAGTCTGGGTCCAAAAGGATCCTTAACAGCTTCTAACCCCAAGCCATAAGACTGCTGAACAGCTTCTACCTCCAAGCCATAAGACTGCTGAACAGCTTCTACCTCCAAGCCATAAGACTGCTGAACAGCTTCTACCCCCAAGCCATAAGACTGCTGAACAGCTTCTACCCCCAAGCCATAAGACTGCTGAACAGCTTCTACTACACCTGTTGTATTCAGCATTTCACTGTAAGGTATACTACACCTGTTGTATTCAGCATTTCACTGTAAGGTCTACTACACCTGTTATATTCAGCATTTCACTGTGAGGTCTACTACACCTGTTGTATTCAGCATTTCACTGTGAGGTCTACTACACCTGTTGTATTCAGCATTTCACTGTAAGGGCTACTACACCTGTTGTATTCAGCATTTCACTGTAAGGGCTACTACACCTGTTGTATTCAGCGTTTCACTGTGAGGTCTACTACACCTGTTGTATTCAGCATTTCACTGTAAGGTCTACACCTGTTGTATTCAGCATTTCACTGTGAGGTCTACACCTGTTGTATTCAGCATTTCACTGTAAGGTCTACTCACCTGTTGTATTCAGCATTTCACTGTGAGGTCTACACCTGTTGTATTCGGCATTTCACTGTGAGGTCTACACCTGTTGTATTCAGCATTTCACTGTAAGTTCTACTACACCTGTTGTATTCAGCATTTCACTGTAAGGGCTACGACACCTGTTGTATTCAGCATTTCACTGTAAGGGCTACGACACCTGTTGTATTCAGCATTTCACTGTAAGGGCTACTACACCTGATGTATTCAGCATTTCACTGTAAGGTCTACACCTGTTGTATTCAGCATTTCACTGTAAGGTCTACACCTGTTGTATTCAGCATTTCACTGTAAGGTCTACAACTGTTGTATTC